>NW_021821086.1:0-109327 GCF_901001135.1 Rhinatrema bivittatum | reverse complement strand
GAACCAGTCTGCAGAGGGACTAAGCCAATTCGGATGTGTAAGATTCTGATTCTGATCTGATAGGAGAGTTACGAGAGAGAGAGAGAGAGGAAATGTACAAGATGGTTTGTGGAGGGAAGACAGGGGCTGCAGCTTATCTCTGCTGTGTGCTTCCACGAGCTTGATCATCAATGTGGTTCTCATTATTGTTCTTTGGACCGCTGATAGCCCCAGAGAAATAAGGTTCTGGGTTTTTTTTGGAAGGTACCCTTTGAGTGAGGCTGCATTACGTAATCTCAGGACGTGGGGTGCAGTCTGACAATCACAGAGTGGGGGGGGGAAGGGGAAATAGGTGTTTTTCCCTAGTCTGGCATGAGAAAATACAGCCCTTGCCTCTGGAACAGGTCAATTGCAGCATCTCCTGGACCATGTTTGTAAATTTTGAACCCACAGGTAGCATGACAGACTCTTATACTATGTGCCCCAGAGTAGGGGATTAAACAATATTTGGAGACAATTATTCCTTGCACGGGTGTAAAACAATTTATTTCAGTTTGGGTTGTCACCTCACCCTGGTCAACCCAGACAGGCCAATCCAGTCCTGGTTTTTTGCCCCAATGCATGCATGGAAATGTAATTCCTACTTTTCTTGGGGGAATCAGATCTAAGACTCCATGCATGCAAAGAGGGGCAAAGCCAGGACTGGCTCAGCCTCTTCAAGCTGACCTGGGTGAGGTGGCACTCCTAATTCCAGCATGATAAACCTCAAGGTTGCATTTTAAGCTAGTCAACTTTTTTGATTCTAGTGGGACGAAATGCCCCTTTAAAAGAAAGTTACATCCTCCGCGCACCCTGCAAGATTTCCCAGCAGTAATTCTCACCTTGGGTCTGTTAAACATTTCACTAAGTTAAACTCCTCGTGCATCTCCCATGAGCTCCTCCTGTGCACATCATAAATCGTGTCACCTGCCCCTGGAGATTTGATTGGTTCAGTCAGTGTGCGATGCAGCCAGTGACATGGCAGCAGCCTAGGTGGACCAATCAAGTCCAGTGGGTGGCAGCTGATCTGCGGCCATCTTGCTAGCACAGCAGCTTCCTGGGAGCTCAGGGAAAGGGAGGAGGGGGGTCTTTAAATACATTAAAAAAAAAAACCCTGTGACTTTGATTGATAGATGCTATTACTGCAGCTGTATTTTTGAAAATGATTTACACAGACTTTAAAACCCCCTGATGTCTCTGTGAGTCTAGCAGCCCGCGTGCGTTTTTAACCAAGCAGAGAATCTGAATGCGAGGTCCCCTGCTCTGCCAGGCGGGGGCTAGAGAAGCACAGGGGACGAGGAGGTGCTCTGTCCTGGCTGTGTGCCGCTGCGGAGACCATGCGTCTGGCAGGAATGGAAGAGGCCCCCACTGCCCATTCAGATACCTGCTGGACCAGTGTACCTGAAGAAAAGGTTCAGGAGCTCTCCTGCGATGTTGGCTGTGGGGAAAGCAAAATACAGTAGTAACTGCATGGATCATGAGAATAAGGCCTGCAGGCTCTCGCCCGCCGTGCTCGCGTCCCTCACTGCTTGCTAGTCAGGAAGCCTCGCATGCAGGGAATTGAAAGCCGGGGGCCTTTTCCACCCCATCCCTCTCCCTCGCCATCTCAAAGCAGCGGGCATCTCTGGCACTTGCAGCTTTCAGGTGGATTTGACTGGCATTAAACTGCCCAAAGACATTTGTCCATCCGTGTCAGCCTTCCCCTAGCTGTCTAGTGCAAGCGATCCTGCCCAGTGATGCGTTGTGGATCCAGGGCCATTGAAACCTTCCTGCTCTTTCGGTTGTCTCACTTGCCCTTTAACACATCTGATGATGGTGCATCCACGACAATGCAAGGCAGAGGATTCTTTAACATGTTGAGTTGAAAATCCAAACAGTCCTTCTTCAGAGCCGCACCGCAGTTCCCCGTCTCCAGCTTCTTGCCTGATGCAAACGCATTGTGTGTTTGAGATTTCCAGTGTAACAAACTCTGGACGGACTAAAGGGGCGCAGTGGGGAGTTGCAGGGCCACCGCAACCCTTGGGGTTCCCGAGGTTCTTCTGAGAGAAGAGGTGCTTCAAGGTCCTTGGGACATTCTCTGGGGACCCAGGAACAAAGACACTTCCACTCCAATCTGGGCCGTTCTAAAAATAAAGTCTACTGAGGAAAGGGAGGAAGGGCGCTCAGCTGGCAAAACACAAAGTCCCCGTGTGTTTCATCCATAGAAGCAATCCAAGCAGCCTCATACAAGCAGGGGCTTCTTCCGACTCCAACCCTGGAACACCCTCCAGGAATCCGAACTCCCCTTTAAGGGGCCTGAATCCAACACGTGGTTCCTTCTCCTCGGGACACACAGGTTAGCTCCACTGAGAATTATTCCGCCAGCTCCCACTGTTAGAAGTTGCTGCTACCACCTCTTTGGGTACAGAACCTTAGTTGCAGAGACGCGTTTCCTGGAGCTGGTTCTGCTCCCGAACATGGATGCAGCTGGCGAGCAACCTCCGCTGGAATGAGCGTGGGGGAGATGCACCTTTCCCCAGGAATCTACACCAGCTTCCACAGTGGCTCCAAGCCCTTAACTCACTCTCAGGATATTCAGAGGCTCTGACCTCGAGCCCCAGATCCCACCAGCAGGGAGAAAGAGTCCAGAGACTTATGTGCTTGGTCTTTTATCAAACTTCCTCAACCTTCAGGAGTGCCTGAACAATACTCCACCTCCTCTGACATCACCACAGTCTGTCTCTGTGGCGGCATGTGCCTCACTATAAGGGGAACCTCTTACACCACTATTTGTAGGCAGTAAAGGTGTCAGCTCGTTGTCCCCTCCTTTCCAAGAGAAACGACCCTGGCTTCCCTCATAGAGTAAATACTTTATTCCCCAAATTGCACTGCACACGTGGTATAAACCAGACACAGCAGGGTCATGTTCAGTAGAGAATTATTTTACAGACAAAGAATGAGAGAACCTTCCTCCTCGGGATGGGATTAGGAAGGTGATTATGACTGTTTGCGATTACCACCTCTACTTGGTGAGAACAAGGCCCTTCATGAAGGCCTCTGGCAATAAACGTTGCTTGCTTCAGCTTGCTTTCCTCAGGCTGCTCTGCAATTTGCTGATCGTCTCAACTTGTGGACATACCGTCATTTTTCTTACCTGCATCGGGTCTTTGGATGACTCAATAGACGATGCCTTCACATGGTCTGGGAATGTCTTCTCCTGCAGCCCTGCATTTCGCCTCAATGACTTTTCTCACCAGACAGCCACTGTAGAAGAGGTGGCCTGTGACGGAGGGGGTTTCTCTCCGTTCTCTGCAACCTCTGGCCTCCCAGGCAAGAGCACTGGGCCCAGGCCTAAGTTCAGTTGCCTGCTCCTTTGAGCAGTAAGGGTGAGGAGCGCTGCACAAAGCCCAAGGACCATGGAAGAGGACGGCCTTCATTCAGCCCAAGTGGAAGCTCCCTAGAACTCTCTGACAAACAGGAGAGCGTGAGTACACCCAGGGAGGGGGAGAAAGAGGAGACACACTCCTAGTAGGGATCACCGTGCCTGAGCTCTCTCTTTCCCTGCAGATTCTTTCGTCTTCTAGCTCAGTTGGAGCCAGCCTTGCCATGAGCTTTCTTCCACAACTGTCGGGGGGCTTTCATCTAGGTCAGCCATTGCAGTGATAATACTTGGCCCCAGCAGGCGTGCACTGAGTCTGGCCACTAGTTACCACTGTTGGGCAACGGCTGAGACTCCCTCGTGTTGGGTGGGAGGGGCATTCCCAGGTCCTGATGGCCAGAGAAGCAGAAGCCAAGCTCAGGAACAGAACCAAGGTCTTCCTTACGGCCGCAAACAGCACTGCCACCGAGCCATCGGGCAGACAAACGTCTCGCACTTAATCTGTGCATTTTGGCAGCATTTCCTATTTTTTGAGCTTAAAAATTTGGTTCCTTTAGGAATTATCTTAGTCGGAACAGATAAGTCCTAAAGCACAGTTGTTCCAAAAGTATGAGTGGGTGAAATCAATTAAATGTACTATCCACAAAGCCTGCTAACAGATCAAAATAATCTAATTTGCCGAATGAAAACGCAATGCCTGAAACTGTGTTTTGTTTTTTAAGCCTGTGTTTTCATGCAATCTGCTTTTCATGCTGATTTATGCAAAAGCAAGAAACAAAGAGTGGAATGTACTTTGAAAAAAGCATCTGTTTAATAGTTAGGACCAGCAACACTGAGAATTAAACCACAAAAATCCAGGATGATGTGGACAAGGCTAACTGAAGCTTCATTTTGATTCTGTTGCACCCATTGGGTTCAGTGTGTGTTGGAACATCAATTCGATGAAATGGATGACGTTATTCTTGCTTTAGACAATGACCGATATAAGGTCCCACACTTGTGTTGCAGTGTACCCTGTCTGAGCCAAGTTATCAAAAGATTATTGAAATGGAGTGAGTGGGTTCGGGGCAGTTTATATTTGTGAGTTAAAGGTTTGCCGGACAGGGGAGAGGGGGGCAAGGACACTAGACAGCAGCAGACCTGAAGACCAGTCCAGTCCAGGCCAGTCCTCCTCACAGAGGAGCTGTGGATCAGCTAGGGATGAATGACGGCCCAGGCCAGGAAGGGATGCTGGACAGGGAACGTGAGGGGAGGAGGAGAGAGGGGAAGAGAAAGATGAGAGATGCTGGGAAAGGATGGAAGGAGGGAAGGAGGGAAAAGAGAGGGAGGAGATGCTGAGGGGAGAGATGCTGGGCAGAGAAGAGGGAGGGAGATGCCGTAGGAGAAAGAGGGAGAGGAAGGGAGAGGAAGGGAAGAAATGAGGCAGAAGAGAGAAATGGAGAAAAATGAGATCAAAAGTGACAGATGTAGGAGAGAAAGTGAACAAGACAGGGAGAGAAAACAGAAAATGGACTGGAGACTCTGAAAAAGGAGTTAGAGGAAAATCAACAAGGAAAAGCAGGACCAACAAACAGAAAAATTAAATGATCAGACAGCAATAGTAGGAACCAAGCATTTGATTTTCCCTTTAGAGACTGGAATAAGTTACGCTTTGGGAACATACGTCTCTTCATCTTTATACTTGGATCAGTACAGAAGAGAATGCATTTCTAGTTGTATTTCTCCAGCATTGCACTGCTTGCAGTCTGGCTTCCTGGCATTCCCATATCAGTTTTTATCTGAACATTTGAAATGTGTGATTCCCCTCTTCTGTCTTTAGTGCTCTGCGGGTGGGGGACCAAGCGAGGGATTCTGCTGGTGTGTACTTTCTGTATACGCATCGCTTGCAGCACAGTTTATTGTGTTTTCCCCATAGAAGATGTATTGGTGCTGCAGGCCCATTGTAATATTTGCATTGCTGTCTTTTCATGTGTAAAGTTATTGCTGAGGAAGTTAGTGCTTTTTTTTGACTGCCATGGCTCTGTGTGCTGCAGCAGTCAAAAAGCAAACAGAATGTTAGGAATGGAAGTTGTCATAATATCTCTCTATCGCTACATGATGAGACCACATGATGAGACCGCACCTTGAATACTGTCTGCAATTCTGGTCACCACATCTCTAAAAAGATAGCTGCACTGGAGAAGGTACAGAGAAGGGCAACCAAAATGATAAAGGGCACAGAACAGCTCCCCTATGAGGAAACGCTAAAGGGGTTAGGGCTGTTCAGTTTGGAGAAAAGACGACGGGGGGTGGGGGGTAATATGATAGAGGACTACAAAATCATTAAAAAACTTGAAAGGGTAAATGTGAAAGTTATTTACTCTTTTGGATAATAGAAGGACTAGGGGGCACTCCATGAAGTTAGCAAGTAGCACATTTAAAACAAATCAGAGAAAATTATTTTTCACGCAATGCAGAATTAAACTCTGGAACTCATTGGGCCTGATGCAATACAGTGCGCTCAGCCGAGCGCACTGTATAACGCGCAGTAGGCCACGGGTTGTATAGGCGCTAACTAATCCCCTTATGCAATAAGGGATTAGCGCCTCTACAACGCATGTCCAACACGGAGTGAAACTAATAGTGCTCATCACATGCAAATGCATGTAAATGAGGCTATTAGCTACTCACGCCCAATGCAAAAAAAAAATGTGCGACTAGGACGCACATTTTAGTGATCAGAAATTAACAGCTGCCTAGAGCAGGTGTTAATTGCTGAGCACTACTAAAACTAGCACAGAAAAGCAGAAAAAACTGCTTTTCTTTACTGCCTCCTATCGTTGGGATACTAAGTAGGAGGAACAACTCTTTAAAAAATAATTAAAAAAAAAAAGTTTTAAAAAAGCGCTGGCAGTGCGATGCAGGAAGCAGACGCTCAGTTGACAAGCATCCCTTTCCTGAACCCCTGGGATATGAGGGGTTAGGAAAATGGACGCTGATAAATGTAGCGTCCATTCTCCCAACCTGACTACCGACACCAGAAGGAATGTGTAAATCAATATTAGAAGTGTCGGGCACTTAATATTAATTTATTCACTCCTTCACTTATTGCCCATTGGTCCTTTTCACTTACATCTGTCAGTGAAAGGACCAATCCCCTTTCAGGACAGCCTTCTGAAAGCTGATTGGTCCTTTCACTGACATGTGACAGTGAAGGGACCAATGGGCAACAAGTGAAGGAGTGAATAAATTAATATTAAGTGCCCGACACTTTAATATTGATTTATTAACTCCTTCTGGTGCCAGTAGTCAGGTTGGGAGAATGTATGCTGAATTTATCAGCGTCCATTTTCCTAACCCCTGCATGTGCGCTGGTTAGGACAACGAGACGCTGATAAATTCAGCGTCCGTTTTCTTAACCGGCGGACAGCCACCGACAGCAGACCTCTCTCCAGCGCACGCTGTCAAGGAGGCGCTAAGGGCACGCAATTGACAGCGCGAGCCCTAATTTAAACATTGCATCGCGCCTCCCAGGAGAGGTGCCTGGGGGTGCGTTAGGAAAGCGGACGCTGAACATACAGCACCCGCTTTCAGCACAACTTTTTTTTGCATCGGCCCCATTGCCGGAGGATGTGGTTAGGGCAGTGAGTGTAGCTGGGTTTAAAAAAGATTTGGATAAGTTCCTGGGGGAGAAATCCATAAACTATTAATCAAGCTGAACTTAGGGACTAGCCTCTACTTATTACCGGCATTAGTAGCACGGGATCGATCTAATGTTTGGGTGTTTGCCACATACTTGTGACCTGTACTGACCACTGTTGGAAACAGGATGCTGGGTTTGATGGACCCTCGGTCTGACCCAGTAAGACAACTTATGTTCTTAGTGTGACAGGTGTGCTAGATTGATGTTGAACACAATATTTATTTATTTATTTTTATTTACTTATTTATTTATTATTTTTACTATACCGGCTTTCATGACATGAATCACATCAAACCGGTTTACATTTAACAAAGTGTGCAAGGTAAGAGAGAACTCAAACAACTGGAACAAGAGCATTGTCAGGAGAGTGACAGTTACAATAAAACAGGGAAATAAATACCTGGGAGCTGGATGTCTCACCAGCGACCTGTACAATGGCATTGTCACTTCCTTTTTCCTGCTCGTTTATGCCTTTTCCCTATGCGTCCCACCCTCCCTCTGGCTCTTGCTATCACTTTTACAGTTTCACTATTTGTGTTTGGAGGGGGCTTTGGAGCCATGCATCACATGTTTGAGGGGGCACAGGGTGGGGTAAGTGGGGGGGGGGGGGAGAATGGTGGGATTTTCTTTTTCAGAAAGTTGGTGCCCCTGTGGAGATCACTGGATACGAGCAGGTAAGAACATAAGAACATGCGATACTGGGTCAGACCAAGGGTCCATCAAGCCCAGCATCCTGTTTCCAACAGTGGCCAATCCAGACCATAAGAACCTGGCAAGTACCCAAACACTAAGACTATTCCATCTTTCCGTTGCTAGTAATAGCAGTGGCTATTCTCTAAGTCAACTTAATTAATATCAGGTAATGGACTTCTCCTCCAATAACTTATCCAATCCTTTTTTAAACCCAGCTACACTAACTGCACTAACCACATCCTCTGGCAACAAATTCCAGAGTTTAATTGTGCGTTGAGTGAAAAAGAACTTTCTCCGATTAGTTTTAAATGTGCCCCATACTAACTTCATGGAGTGCCCCCTAGTCTTTCTATTATCCGAAAGAGTAAATAACCGATTCACATCTACCCGTTCTAGACCTCTCATGATTTTAAACACCTCTGTCTTATCCCCCCTCAGCCGTCTCTTCTCCAAGCTGAAAAGTCGTAACCTCTTTAAACTTTCCTCATAGGGGAGCTGTTCCTTTCCCTTTATCATTTTGATGTGACAAGTGCTGCTCCCTGTCATGCAGACACCCTGGGTTTGATTCTCAGGGTAGGATTCAGCTCCCTGGTCCAGCTGGGGGTAGGGATGCTGCAGTTGGCAGCGATCACAGGGCCCTGGAAGGAGAGAGAGAGGAATCGCTCAGCAGCGACACCTACTGGCCAGACTTCGGGTGCACATTAGGCAGGTTCTGCAGGGAGCTGTGGTTTGGGGACCTTTGGGGGAAGTCTGTCACCGTGATGGCTGGGCAGAGTTGGAAGAGGGGTATAAACCTAAATGAAAGCTCATGGAATCACAACCCAAGAAAGAAAATCAGAGGTTGGTTTGATTGTGCTGGAAGCCCAGAGGCGCAGGAGGCACCTGCAAGCTTGATAATGAAATGAGGAGGGGCATGTCAGGGTTTGTGATTTTTCAGGTTACAAGCTTTTCTCTCGGCCATGTAGGAGGGCATGCCTGCGCCTCCACATCCAGCAGAGCTGGGAGTGGCCCAGCCAGCAATGGCAAACTCATCCGAGCAGGCATGGACGGCTTGCAAAGCTCCTCCTGCTGCTGATGGGTCAGGCCTGAGAGGTGCAGGCAGGTGGATGTAGAGCACCACGATCACGGTCGTAGCCCAAGCAATTCCCCTCCCCACCATCCCCCACCACCTCATCGAGCCTGAGCCCAAAGCAGCAGCAGCGTCAGGCCCAATCCCACTCCCCAGAGAGCCAAGCTCGCTTCTCTCTCATTTTGTTCACGGTCATGTTGGCAGTGCTACCGTGGCCCTACTGGTAGGGGTAAAACTGTGCCACATAATCGCAGTCGACTTTTGTGTCTCCGCGAACCAATTGACAGGGGCCGTCTTCTCCCCACTTAACCGTGCAATTACGTCCCCGTTGCGCGGAGCAAGCTGAGCTGCAGGAACCCAGCAGAGATTATGGTGTAGAGATCATGCACCGAGAACAATTACCGTCCTCTTTACATCAGCCCAGCTCCAGTCCTCTCAGCCCTGCCAGCACAGTGTCCGCTTTCTGCGGGAAGCAACCGTGCCATCGGTAACAAAGCTGGCAAGCTCAGCGTCGTACCTGTCAAGGGCTGGGAACACGAAGAGCTTTCCTGCCGACAAGAGACCTCTCAACAACAAAAAAAAAATTCCTGGGGCATATCCTTGTGAAATGCTGCCGGCAACAGGCCAGCGCAACTCTCTGCCCTTGGTCCTGCGTGTACGCTGCGTTGGACGAGATGATTAATGTATCTCCGTCAAACACTGGGCAGAGGTCGAACAGGAAACCGTGCACATAGAAATTATCTATTGAAGTTCTTCTCGGGGGGAAAAAGCCGCTGATGCGAGCAGTCTCAAGTATCTTGTGCCGAGACCTTTTATCCGGCACTGATGTATAGTTATTTGGGGCAGCCCTGGAGCTGTTTATATGAAACTTGGTGTTACGTTTGCTAACCTCCAGTCCTCCGGTGTAAGGTTTGAATGATAGGTCACACATTATCCGTAGCAGGTCTGAAATTTCATACTTGAATTTCTTTAGAATCCTGGGGCAAAATACCATCAGGTCCCAGTGATTTGCTACGATTTGGTTTGTCTGTTTACCGTAGCACACCTTCCAGATTCACACTGATCTGATTCAGTTCTTCTGAAACATCAACTACAAAGAACGGTTCAAGTGTTTGGTTTTCCTGATGTGGCTGTCTCCTCCCCGAGCATTTCTTTTACCCCCTCCCATCTAATGGCTAGACTCCCTCACGTTTCCAGTTTTTAATGTATTTATTTATTTAATTGTTTTTATATACTGACATTCATTGGGGTATATCACATCGGTTCACATTATAACTATGTAATAGTAAGAGGAGGGTCTTACTATTTATACATTAAACAACTAGAAAAAGGTTTATATTAGCGTATTTGCCTCTTCGGAAAGCCTGTCCTCGAATTCTCTCTTGGAGTGCTTTATTAATAGTTAACGTCTAATTTGGCAGTGCTTATGTGCCTTCCTATTTTCCCCATTAGGTCCTGCTTACCATTTTTTTTTTTTTAAATAAGCCTTTTTGGCTCTGATGGCCTCTTCCACAGCAGCGTTTAGCCATGCTCTTCCTTTGACCCTTCCGAGATGGTGTTTTCAAACAGTCTCCATGGCTCATGCAGACTGATCATCACGGATTCAAAGCCCGCATAGGATCTAACCCCTCCCTCCCAAAGCAGCACACTCACCCTGTTCTCAGAAACGTCCCTCCAGGTAGGTAAGAAAAATGAAGACAGGATCTCGCACCACAGCAATCTCTTAGAGGACTGATGAACAGTTTATAAACTACCCCACCGCAAAGACTCAAAGCGAAAGATGTTTTCTTTCATCCATTTATCTCAGCTCTTGTGGTTGTTTTTTTTTTTTTTTCCTACTTTCCCTGGGAGGGGGCTGGGCACCCTGCACACAAGGGGCGATCAGGTTATAATATGCCAACGTAGAAAAGGACAATAGACCAAGAGGGAAATGCTCCACATCCAGTCTGCTCGGCAAGGTTTTCAGGGCTGCAAATGCTGTTCTGAGCAGGTTACCCAAAGGGTAAGAAAAAATAGTTGTTGTCATTGTAAAGAGATCTCTCCTCCCTGCTCTGCTCGCCAGTGTACACTTCTTGATCTCTAAGAAAGCCGTTTATAAACCTTTAATAATATGTGGGGGGGGGGGGGGGGGCAGTCCTGTCCCGTGTACTTTTCCAGGCTCTCGCTCTCTGGTCAGGAGCGAGATTCCCTCTGGCTTGGCTGGAATTTCTCCAGCATGCGCCAGTGAGAGGTGGAACTGACTCCCCCCCCCCACTGTCTCTCGGCAAACCCTACCGCTTGATCATTTTCAGATGCTACCCCTCTCCGACTTCTGAGGACTCCACCCTCCCCTCCCTTGACCCTGCTGTTGTTGGGAGCTTCTCTGTTTTACTTCTGTAAGGGACCAGTCTCGCTGACCACTGCTCGCTTGATGCATTTGGTGTCAAGTAAGCAGATAAAAATAGAAAGTACCTTGAAACTGGCCAGAGATGTGCATGCCGCCTCCCAGCACATGAAGCTCTGCTCTCGTCCGACCGATCTCCTGCCAGCATTTTCCAATAGCTCGGCAACAAGCGTTTGGAGAGTTCCAGTCCCGTCATCGGCTCCGTGCAACACAGACACCTGGGCAGGCTCATTTCACAGCTATGGAAACAAACACCGGTCATACAATCCAGCCTTCAGTTTATTTTAATATTCAGGAAAGGGCATTCTTAGCTCATTCTAGGCCGGCACGGTTTAGGGAGCACTGGGCTTGTGATGGGGGAAATCCCAGCGCACCAGCGTTAACTTTCTTCTGGCAGCTTGGTGCATCAGAGAGAGGGTTACTGGCTCCCAGAGATAGGAGGGCAAGCCCGGTGGCGATGTGCGGGGAGTTTCAGGACCGGGGCGCCAGCAGAGGTCTTCCGGGCCCAGTGCTCGTCCCCAGGCTCTTTAGGGCTGCTAGCAAAGCCCAAGGCTCAGCCGGGTGCTCTCGGGCTCCCACCCGTTCCCAGTCTGCCAGGAGCCCCTGCACCGTCCTCCTCAGCACGGGACCTCTCTCCCAAATCCCTCCCCACCCCTATTCTCTCCCTGTCAGATTCACCCAACTTTCTTGGCATGGGGCTGTCAAAGCAGAACATGGAAGAGTTAAACTAAAAAAATAAATAAATAATGCGTGAGGACAACAGTAAAATAAAGTTTACAGGCTAGAGAGAGGCCCGGAAGAAGGACCCGTTCAGGATTCTGGTGCTGGGCCCTATTGTCCCCGGTCAGATTGCGTTTCTGGCCCGGCCACAAGATACAGCACATGTCGCAGCTCTCACTGCTGTGGCTCCCAGGCTTATAAAAGCGTTTTACCTGCTCATTCTTTTGTGCAACGGCTGTGATTTGCTCTGCCAGCTTGGGAAACGTGTGTACTTCCTCTATCTTTGTGTTTTTCACAGGACCGGAGGAAATGCCATCTTTCTATTCCTTTGCTGTTGAGTTAGGTACAGACTCTGCCTTCTCAGGATTTCCAGTTCTGCTTTTGACTGACTGCATTTTTCCATTTCCGGTCTACAGTCACTTATTCTGTAGTTAGGTGAGGGTCTGGGTGTGTGACTAAGGCGAGCTACTCTGTTAAATGTGTTGGTTCTGGGTAGGGATCTATAGCAGTCCAGCTTTTTCTGTTTTCCCCAAAAGGAGGCGTATTGGTGTTGTAGGGCACATTGGCAGTGTTGCTGTTTCATAGTTGGGCTACGAGTCCTGAGAGTTAGCGCTGTTTCTGTATGGTAAGTCTGTTACATATGTGCCCCCGCCGCACCGGCCAGCTCTCCTGCGACTCAGCCGGCTTCACAGACTGCCTGGTAATGGAGGGAGTTTGTGTTACTGTTGAAGGGCAGAATATAAATCAAATCAAAATTATTGTATTTAATTCTTTTAAATTCCACCTTTCAGACACTTCAAAGAGGATTACATTCAGGTACTATAGGCATTTCTCTGCCCCCAGCGGGCTCACAATGCAGGTAAATAAATACTAAGTGACACCAGAATGTGTATAGAGCTGTGCTCTTAGGTTTACATACCCCTGGCAGAATTTCTAAGATGGTTAGCATTTTAAGAAAACATGAGCGATCAGACAAAACACGTGCGCCCCCAGGCACAACGTCCTGGCTGAAGAATGCAAATTCTCCTTCAATATTTTCTGCTAAGATGCTGCATTCATCCTGCCTAACTTCCCTGTGCCGCTGTAGCTCACCCCCCCTAAAACCAGCAGAGATCCACCTCCATGCTCCAGGGTAGGGATGCTGTGCTTCTCTTCATAGTGTTCATGGTTGTGACCATAAAGTTCAGTTTTGGTCTCATCACTCCACATTATTTTGTTCCAGAGGTTTTGAGGCTTTTCTTGCTGCTGTTTGGCGTGTGGCAAGCGGGATGTTTTGTGGCGCCGATGCAGCAATGGCTTTTTTTGGGCAATAAATATACAAATACGTCGATATGAATACTTTTCACTTTAGCGAAAATAGACCTTTTTATAAATCAACAATTTTAACCAAATAATTTTTTGTTATTAAGGACCGTCATACCACCCTGCGGATTCTGGCGTTACTATTTGAACTTGCAGTCTTTTCAAATAGTAACTCCAGTATCCACGGGGCGGTATGATGGTCCTTAATAAAAAAAAATTTATTTGGTTAAAATTGATTTATAAAAAGGTCTATTTTTGCTAAAGTGTAAAATATTTATATTGATGTATTTCTATATTATTTTCAAGCTCTCGTCAGTATTATTGCGACTACATATTGTGTGATTTAACTATTGTTTTTTCGGGCAATGCCACCATGCAGCTCCTTACCGTGCATGCTGAAACACCCATGCTTCTTTCAGAGAAGGCTGTATTTCAGTAGAAGTTGCTTGTGGGTTTTTCTTTGCAGCCAAATTTTCCTGTCTGAAATCTTTCTTGGTCTACCTGACCGTGGTTTGGTATTAACCGAACCCATAATTTTCCACTTCTTGATCAGAGTTTGAACAATACTGCTTGGCATTTTCAAATCTTTGGATATCTTTTTATATTCCTTTCTTGATTTATAAAGTTGAACTATTTTTGCTCGCACATCCTTTGACAGTTCTTTTGCTCTCCCACTGCTTCAGTAACTACCAAAGTCAGTGCAGCCCTGGATGACATGCACAAAGGTTTCTCAGGAGCTAAGAAACCCATTGACACTAATTATTATCAAACAAGGCAGAGGTGTGGATACCTACACTTCACTGCCATCTCAACCTGTGTGTTTCAACTTGAGTGTATATTATCAGCCCAAACATTCAAGGGTATGCAAACTTTTTAACAGGACCATTTTATTATTTCCCGTATTGCTATGGTTTGTTTTAATGATTGTGCTATTCTGTGATGCATAATAGTTTAAACTGAAACACTAACAATAACAGATGTGTTTTGTCTGATCACTCATGTTTTCTTTAAATGCAACACGTCTTACAAATTCTGCAGGGATGTCAATTTATGAACACAACTGTATTCTTTATGGCAAGGCTAGTATTAAGGGGGGAAGTATAGACAGTAACAGTAAGTAAAGGCATGTAAAGTCCAAATATCTATCTAGTCTGCAGGGTTGCAACTGCTGCTCCATATAGGTTACCCATATTCAGAAAAGTGTGTTTGCAGAATTGGAGGTGCAGGGTTTCTGCTGGAGATCTGGCGTTTTATGATGGACACCCTGACCTCACTCCCATCTAAGAGGATTGGTTGAATGATGCTATTGAATTATTTAAATAATAGTTTCAGTGGGGAGCTGTAACTGGCCAGGAAACTACAGTAAAAATGATCTGATGGCATCATTCAACCAGTTTTCTCATACGAGAGTGAGGCTGGGAACACTTTCATTAATCTCACACTATGCAGATAAGGCAGGGACCTTCCTTTTCAATTTTTATTTTTCCTGGTAATTTATCAGTGGGACAATTACTAGGAAAAAGGGGGAAAACCAACATGGATTTAGCCAAGGCAGGTCTTGCCTCACCAGTCTGCTACTTTTTTTTTTTTTTTTTGAAGGTGTAAATAAAGAAGTGGCTAAAGGTGAGCCGGGTGATGACAGTGTGTCTGGATTTCCAGAAAGTGTATGACAACCTCCCTCATGAGAGACTTCAGAGGAAAATAAAGAGTCATGGGATAGGGGGCAGTGTCCTATTGTGGACTGGTTAAACGATAAGAGACAAGAGTAGGGCTAAAAGGTAAATTATCCCAATGGAAAAAGGTGAATAGTGGAGTGCCCCAGGGTTCTGTTCTGGGACCTCAGCTTTTTAACATATTTATAAACAACCTGGAAATGGGAACAATGAGGTGATCAAATTTGCAGATGACACAAAATTATTCAAAATTAAACCACAAGAGGATTGTGAGAAATTACAAGAGGATATTGCAAAACTGGGAATGCAGATGGCAAATGAAATCTAATGTAGATAAGTGCAAGGTGATACATTTGGGGAAAAGAAACCCAAATTATAGCTACAAAATGCAAGGTTACACATTAGGAGTCACCACTCAGGAAAAGGACTATTGAAAATATGTGGAAATTCTGCTCAGTGTGCAGCAGCAGCAGCCAAGAAAGCAACCAGAATGCTTGGGATTATTAGGAAAAGAATGGAGAATAAAACAGAGAATATCATAATGCCTCTGTATCGCTCCATGGTTCAACCTCATCTTGAGTACTGTGTGCAGTTCTGGTAACCACATCTCAAAAAAGATATAACAGAATTAGAAAAGATACAAAGAAGGGAAATCAAAATGATAAAATATGGAACGATTCCCCTATCAGGAAAGGCTAAAGAGATTAGGACTCTTCAGCTTGAGAAGAGACAGCTCAGGGGAGATATGATAGAGGTCTATAAAATAATGGGCAGAGTGGAACGGGTAAATGCAAATCTGTTTACGCTTGGAAAAAGTACAATTTGCTAAGTAATACATTTAAAACAAACAGGAGAAAATATTTTTTTACTCAACGCATAATTAAGCTCTGGAATTTGTTGCCAGAGGATGTGGTGAAAGTTATTAGCATAGCTGCTTTTTTTTTTTTGTAATAAACTGTTTATTCACAGGGTAGCCATCAGTAAGAAAGAGGCACAGCCAGTACATAGTAAAAAAAAAAAAAAAAATTATACAAAGAAAGAGAACAGCCATAATACAGGCAGTACATCCATCACATCAAAACAACCCCGTCTTTTTAACATTAACAAAACCACTCCCAACCCCCCTCCCCCCACAAGGAAGAGAAGCAAGTAGCAAAAGAAAAACGTTGTGCAGAAATAAAGAAAATATGAAACGAAATCAGAGAACATGGGCAACAGTAAAAACCCCATTATCCCTAGGTCCAAATACAAGGCCGCACCCAAGGCTATAGTAGCAGAAAAACCAAAAGGGACAGTCCCAACCACTGAACGCCAGTGAAAAGGTATGTTCAAAGAGGAACCTGACAATGTGACAACTGCCACTGCCGATACCATTTCCAAGGTGCAAGCTAAGCGATCGTACTTAATTGCAGTTAATTTCTCCATATAGTACACCCAGTGAAGGCGCCTCAAAACACTATCAAACGGGGGCACATGGGCACTCCGCCAATCACGAGCTAGGACCCCCCCCCCCCCCCCGTAGGGCCATTAGAGCTGCCTTCACAAAGGAACATTGAGATTTAGGCAAAATATCCACAGGAAAATTCAAAAGCGCAATTTGAGGAGATAATGTTACTGGGGTGAGCAGCACCTCACTGAGCCAGCTCTCTAGCTGACGCCACAAGGGCCGGAGAGCAGGGCAAGACCACCACATATGAAAATAGTCGCCAATCTGTCCACAGTTTCTCCAGCATTGAGTACTTCTGCCAGAGAACATTTTAGCCAAGCATAGCTGCTTTTAAAAAAGGTCTGCATAAGTTTCTGGAGGAAAAGTCCATAAACCATTAAGGTACAGTTGCAGAAATCCACTGCTTATTCTTGGGATAAACAGCTTGGACTCTATCTACCCCTTGGGTTCCTGCCAGGTACTTGTGAGCTGGATTGGCCACTGTTGGAAACAGGATACTGGGCTTGATGGACCTTTGGTCTGACTCAGTGTGGCATGTTCTTATGTTCAGTGTTTATTACAACACAATCAAAAATGAGAGAAATCAGTGGAAAAAAAAAAGACTTGTTATTTTTCCACATAAATATCTTTTTTATTATTATAATAAACATTAATACATTCCCAGGAGAAATAAAAATAAAAACTGCAAAGATCCCTCAAAATAAAACGGAAACCCTGCATCTCCAGTTCTGCAAAGACACTCCCTGTCCACAGAATTAGAATACTTCCCCTTACTAATCGCCATGCAAAAAAATGAATATTCAAATTCTGGAGTCACTTCAACAACAGCCACACAAAGTTTCTCCACTATCAGGCTCTCCGAAGTTACAAAACCCAGAAAAAAAACAAAACATTTCCTCACTATCTTCTCACAATACTCTCCCCCCTCCCCAACTCTTACCCCAGGGTTCTGTCTCTCTCCCCCTATCAGGGCAGCTACCTTCTCCTCCAAATTAGCTCCTCCACCAGCTCCCTCACCCTCTCTCTCTACAGCTCTCACCTCCCATTCACTGTCTTTCCCCTGGACACCCCCCTATACACACACATCAGCTCTCTGCCCCTCCCCTTTTAGCTCTCTCCTCTCTGCACCTCTCTTCCCCCTACTCATGGTTTCTTTCACCATGCTCCCTTTCCCTACTATCACTGCAACTCTCTCCACTGATCTCTTCCTCACAGCTCTGTTCTCCCCCTCCCTCCTGCAACTCTCCCAACAGATCTTTTCCTCTGCACCCCCCTCCATTTCCCTCTCTCTTTTCATTCACAAACTCCTACTTTCCCTGCAGGTCTCTCTCCTCCATATTCTATTTCTCTTTTTCCTGCAGCTTCTTCCTCCCCAGTTTGCTCTCTCTTGCAATCTTCCATTCCCCTTCTGTCTGCAGCTCTCCCCCATGCCTCCCACGTCCCTGCAGCTCTTGAATCTGCCCTTTCCCTATAGTTATCCCCATCCTTTCACTAAAGTTCTCCCTCGCCATCCCTGCAGCTCTCTCTCCATCTCTCCCTTGCCTTGCTGCTCTCCTCCCCATTCTCCGGTTCTTTCCCCACTGCTTCTCGTCTCCATTCCACGGGTCCCCGCAGCTCTCTCACCGGCTCTCCACTTTTTTCCCCTTCCACCTCTTCCCCACTTTTCCTTCTCCCCCCCCCCATTCCCCTTCTCTCACCGGCTCTCCCCTGTTTTTCTCTTCTTTCCTCCTCTTCTCACCGGCACTCCCCCGCTTTTCTCCTCCCTCTCCCCCGGCTCTCCCCTGTTTTTCTCTTCTCTTTCCTCCTCTCCGGCTCTCCCCCGCTTCTCTCCTTCCTCTCCCCCGGCTCTCCCCTGTTTTTCTCTTCTCTTTCCTCCTCTCCAGCTCTCCCCCGCTTCTCTCCTTCCTCTCCCCATTTCCCCCGCTTCTCTCCTTCCTCTCCCCATTTCCCCCGGCTCTCCCCCGCTTTTCTCTTCTCTTTCCTCCTCTCACCGACTCTCCCCCGCTTTTCTCTTCTCTTTCCTCCTCTCACCGACTCTCCCCCACTTTTCTCCTTCCTCTCCCCATTTCCCCCGGCTCTCCCCCGCTTTTCTCCTTCCTCTCCCCATTTCCCCTGCTTTTCTCCTTCCTCTCCCCATTTCCCCCAGCTCTCCCCCGCTTCTCTCCTTCCTCTCCCCATTTCCCCCGCTTTTCTCCTTCCTCTCCCCATTTCCCCCGGCTCTCCCCCGCTTTTCTCTTCTCTTTCCTCCTCTCACCGACTCTCCCCCGCTTTTCTCTTCTCTTTCCTCCTCTCACCGACTCTCCCCCGCTTTTCTCCTTCCTCTCCCCATTTCCCCCGGCTCTCCCCCGCTTTTCTCCTCCCTCTCCCCATTTCCCCCGGCTCTCCCCCCGTTTTTCTCTTCTCTTTCCTCCTCTTCTCCCGGCTCCTTCCCCTCTTCTTTCTATTCCTCGCAGCTCTCCCCTCTCCCTCCCCGCGACTCACTTCGGGAGGAGGGGGGGGCGGGGCGGGGCCGGGAGGCGGCCGTCTCTCGCTGGTTGGCCCCCGGGGGCGGGTGACGCGGCGGGGCTGGCAGTCGTGCCGGGCGCCGGAGGGGCCGGAGCCGGCAGAACCATGCTGAGCTGCAGGAGAGCGGCAGGGAGCCGGAGCCCGATCCCCCCGCACCCAGCATGGGCGACGGCTGGCTGCTCTCTGCCGACTGCCAGAACCAGTCCAGCGGCGCCG
The DNA here is from genome assembly GCF_901001135.1 of Rhinatrema bivittatum. Classification (NCBI taxonomy): domain Eukaryota; kingdom Metazoa; phylum Chordata; class Amphibia; order Gymnophiona; family Rhinatrematidae; genus Rhinatrema; species Rhinatrema bivittatum. The sequence goes on along the minus strand of NW_021821086.1, from coordinate 90,261 downwards.
GTGGCACGGCGGGGCCGGAGCCGACGGGGGGCGGCGGCGGCGGCGGGGGCAGCCCCCTGCCGCCCTCGCAGCAGTGGATGGCCGGCATGGGCTCGCTGCTGGCGCTGCTCGTGCTGCTCATCGTGGCGGGCAACGCGCTGGTGATCGCCGCCGTGGCGCGCACGCCGCGCCTGCGCACGCTCACCAACCTCTTCATCATCTCGCTGGCGTGCGCGGACCTGGTGATGGGCACGCTGGTGGTGCCGCTGGGCGCGGCGCAGGTGGCGCGCGGCCGCTGGCTCTTCGGCTCGCTGCTCTGCGAGCTGTGGACGTCGCTCGACGTGCTCTGCGTCACGGCCAGCATTGAGACCCTCTGCGTCATCGCCCTGGACCGCTACGTGGCCGTGACGTCGCCCTTCCGCTACCGAAGCCTGCTGACGCGCCGGCGGGCGCGCGCCGCCATCTGCGCCGTCTGGGCCGTGTCGGCGCTCGTCTCCTTCCTGCCCATCATGATGCACTGGTGGCGCGACGAGGACCCGGCGGCCCGCGGCTGCTACGAGGACCCGGGCTGCTGCGACTTCGTCACCAACCGCGCCTACGCCATCGCCTCCTCGCTGGTCTCCTTCTACCTGCCCCTGCTCGTCATGGCCTTCGTCTACCTGCGCGTCTTCCGCGAGGCGCGCCGGCAGGTGCGCAAGATCGAGCGCTGCGAGGGCCGCTTCCGCGGGCCGGACCGCGGGCCGGCGGAGGGCGGCAGCCGGCGGAGGCCCTCGCGCCTGCTCACCGCCAAGGAGCAGAAGGCGCTGAAGACGCTGGGCATCATCATGGGCACCTTCACCCTCTGCTGGCTGCCCTTCTTCCTGCTCAACGTGGTCAAGGTCTTCCACCGCCACCTGGTGCCCGACCAGCTCTTCCTCTTCTCCAACTGGCTCGGCTACGCCAACTCGGCCTTCAACCCCTTCATCTACTGCCGCAGCCCCGACTTCCGCAGGGCCTACAAGCGGCTGCTCTGCGGCGGCTGCCCCCGCCGCGCCGGCCAGCTCTCCCGTGACGCGCCCGGCGGCCTGCCTACCGGCGCGATGAGCGGCTGGACCGAATGCAACGGCACCCAGCAGGAGGGCAGCGACGGGAGCCTGCCCAGGAACGGCAAGGCCTCGCTCTCCGACTCCCAGGTCTAGTGTGCCGAAGAGAGAGAGAGGCGGATCCGGGCTGGCAGGGGTGCAACTTGGGCATGCAAGAGATGGACCACCGACTGATCGGGCTGGCTGGGGTGCAACGTGGGCATCCAAGAGATGGACCACAGACTGATCGGGCTGGCTGGGGTGCAACGTGGGCGTTCAAGAGATGGACCTTAAACTGATCGGGCTGGCTGGGGTGCAAGAGCTGGACCACAGGCTGGCTGGGGTGCAACGTTAGCGTGCAAGAACTGGACCACAGACTGATCGGGCTAGCTGTGGTGCAACGTGGGCATGCAAGAGATGGACCACAGACTGATCGGGCTAGCTGCGGTGCAACGTGGGCATGCAAGAGATGGACCACAGACTGATCGGGCTGGCTGGGGTGCAACGTGGGCATCCAAGAGATGGACCATAGACTGATCGGGCTGGCTGGGGTGCAACGTGGGCGTTCAAGAGATGGACCTTAAACTGATCGGGCTGGCTGGGGTGCAAGAGCTGGACCACAGGCTGGCTGGGGTGCAACGTTAGCGTGCAAGAACTGGACCACAGACTGATCGGGCTAGCTGCGGTGCAACGTGGGCATGCAAGAGATGGACCACAGACTGATCGGGCTAGCTGCGGTGCAACGTGGGCATTCAAGAGATGGACCACCGACTGATCGGGCTGGCTGGGGTGCAACGTGGGCATCCAAGAGATGGACCACCGACTGATCGGGCTGGCTGGGGTGCAACGTGGGCATCCAAGAGATGGACCATAGACTGATCGGGCTGGCTGGGGTGCAACGTGGGCGTTCAAGAGATGGACCTTAAACTGATCGGGCTAGCTGGGGTGCAAGAGCTGGACCACAGGCTGGCTGGGGTGCAACGTTAGCGTGCAAGAACTGGACCACAGACTGATCGGGCTAGCTGCGGTGCAACGTGGGCATGCAAGAGATGGACCACAGACTGATCGGGCTAGCTGCGGTGCAACGTGGGCATGCAAGAGATGGACCACAGACTGATCGGGCTAGCTGCGGTGCAACGTGGGCATGCAAGAGATTGACCACAGACTGATCGGGCTAGCTGCGGTGCAACGTGGGCATGCAAAAGATGGACCAGAAGCAGATCTGGACTGGCTGGGGTGCAGAAAGGGAACGCCAGAGGGAAGGCAGCAAACCGTAGGAGCCAAATAGATGGGAAAGGGGCACCTGACTGTTTACTTGGACTACAAGCAGGAGAAATTCCTTGGTCTCTGGTGTACCTCAGGTGAACGCTACACGAGCAGCGGGGGCCGAGGCTTTCTTAACAAGGAAAACCGATTTCGGATAATAAGGAAAAGTTTCAACTTTTTTCAGACGTTTTGCAGCAGGAGGAAAAAAGGTAAAAAAAACAAAAAAAAAACCCCACAAAAAACTTTTGTGCTTGCTTTTTCATTTTTTGGGAATTTGCACTTCGTGAACTTTCCTTAAACTTTACAGACAGTTGGCTTCTTCACTTGTTCCCGGGACTGTATGCGATAGGGGACTTGATGTGGCTTTTTAAGTTTTGCAAACAGTCGATTGTTTTCTAAACAAATACAAAAAAAAAAAAAAAAATCAAACTATTTTTTATATTCTTATATTTGAAACCACATCTGCTTTTTTTTTTCTCTGTCCGACAAACCTTGTCTACCTCAACCTGTGCACTTTTTTGCACAGAGAAATCTAGAAGTGTTTATATTAAACCTGCTAATTCTGTATCAGTATTGATAAGAGAAATGCACAACGTCTCTGTGACATGAGATTGCTCATTTGACTCTTGAGGTTGAAAAGAAAGAGGGTGCCACAAGCATCTAGGACAAGTTAGGGAGGGTTTGTTTGGGTTTTTTTGCACAGTGTTAGGAATTGCAGTCGTCTTTGGAAGACGTTACTTGCACAAATGTATATTAAATAATGGGGGGAGAATTACAATACCACAAACTCAATCTGCTGCAGTCTGTTTCCTTCAAAAGCGACAACTCCCCATCCTTATCCAGGTACTGTAATTCTGCCTAACCTAGGGAGTAAATGAGAGTATCGGGGGAGGGGGGTGGATTTTTTTTTCTGTCCAAGTGCACACGTGAGTCTGCTGATGTTTTGGCACTTTTATGTCATTTCTGTTCTCTTGCCTATTTCGTACAGAAAAGAGAAATATTTATATACTGATGCGGATGATTGCTCTGTAGATAAGAGGTATCTGTGCAATAAATTCAGTAAGCAGTACAATCAAGTGTATGTTCTTTGTATGTTTTTTAAAACTTGCTGTAATGGAAAGAGTTTGGGAAATGGATTAAATTATCAATAATAAAATTTATATTTTTTACAAAATCGCTTTTTTTTTTCCCCCCCCCCCCCTGACATTTCACAGTGATCTCTAGGCTACGCCCTAGCTTTTGCCACAATGCCCGCCTAGGTATGGGATACCCGACACACCTTTATTACAGGAGCTCTCATGTGCTTTACCTGTAACCTACTATTTATAAGTTAAATATATATATATTTTTTTTTATTTTGTCTTTTAGAAGACACAGCTTGCTATCATTTTTGTTAAAAGGTTCTTAGTTGGGCGCACAGTTTTACCATAACCCGTTCATGAATGCATTCTAATACAGGCAATAGCTTCATCCTTTTACACAACTAAAGAAATAACCCCCTTAGAGCAGGAGTTCTACTGTCACACCAGTTTCAGCATAAGGCTACAACATCCCTTGTCGAACAGATAATCCAGACTAGTGCAGCAGCTGGAGAATGTTTGGGAATGGCTAAGGTTTCTTCTGAAATGCTGGTAACTGAACCCCCGGGCTGTGCGCTGGATTAAAATCTGCCGCATGGCTTTACAGCAGAAAAAGCAGAGAGTGCGGAGCTGGAAATCACGCTGCAGCGTCCACGTCTCTAGAGCAGATGAAGGTGTTCCCTTCCTGGGTGTAATAGAAGGAATAGCAGTGGCCTTCCGAATCTTTTGCTCTGCTCAGTCCCTTTTATTTATTTATTTTTTTCTCGTGCAAATTAAGAAATATAAAGATCTGCAGTAAAGAGACAGAACGCCCAGGTTTGGATGGAGCAGGCAGAAAAGCCCCCCACTCCTTTTTGCAGTGACTTTTAAAAATATTTTTTTCCTTAAAAAAAAAGGCTCCCGTATGTATTGGCTATATTTGTGTACAGGTGGTCTCCCAGTCCATTCAACGCGCAATAACCAAACGTTCAGGATGGCTGTGTGTCCAAAACAAGGTTTTTCCCGTAAAGGTGTGGATTTAGAAAAAAGCACTCATGTGAATTGTGAATTTGTGTTTTTGTATTTGTTAAAAAAACATTTCTGTCCAGTGCTGGACGTGTACCCTTTCTGAGTGACCATTGGTAAAGAGGGCAGCAGCACTGTGGAAAGCCCTGGCCATAGCGTAGCTGGTAGCTCATATAGGTGATGGTCCGAGCTGGTGGGGGAAACCTCTCAAGGCTCGGTGATGATCATTGCGCTTTTATTTCTGGTCCCCCAGAAGTCCTGTGTCTGCAGGAACCTCTAACAGCTACCGCCCCGAGCACAGGCAAAGCAAGCAGAAAGCTTCCAGTTTAAACTTAGTGTAACCTCTGCCCTGCTGAAGATTAAAAAAAATAAATAAACCAGCTATTCTCTTTTTTTTTTTTTTCCTCCTGGTATGCAACAATTGCAAAGACAATACTTGAGACATATTTCTTCGTGTGGCATGTGACGGAGAGGTTTCCATTTGTCTGGGGCTGCTTAAGTCTTATCAGAAGCTGGAATTTTATGAATAACTTTGGAGTGGCCATGGTGCAATCTGTCCTGGTTCCACATATCTAGCACACTTTTTTTTTTTTTTCCCCCCCTTTTTCTTTTCCAATGTTCTCTGCTGCTGTTGATTTGTCTCTAGCACTCAAGTCAAGAGTGAGCGCCGTCGGAAAAGCTGCTAGTTACAAGCAACCAACAAAGCTTGGCATAACTTTGCATGCCAGCCGGGGAAAAAAAAAAGCCCGCAGCTTCCAGAAAAGTCTATCCTCGTGCGTCGTGTGCTGCCCCCCTCTCCTTGGAAGGAGCTCTCTCCGCTCCTTGCCGTGCTGGTGCTGTCGGCATTAAGCAGTTGTCGGTCTGCCATGCAAACGTGTAGTAACAGCAAGGTGCGTGTTTAGGTGTTGATTTTAGGGGGTGGGTGAATTGGAAAATGAAGAAGCAGAGGGAGTTAAACTTTTCTGCAGGTCCCTTGCCTGCCTGCTCACAACTAAGGCAGAGATCTCTCAAGGCTCTTCTGGTTGCACCCAATAGTTTTGTGTTTTGCTGTAGGCCAAGGCTTCCCAAACCTTTAGGCAGTGCAGACCCCCATCTAAGCACTTGAAAAGCCGTCTGACCCCAGAGGACAAGGGAAAACAAGTTAAGCAGGGGGGGGGCAGGACACCTCATCCTCCCTCCCCTCCTCCACCCTTTCCATTCAGTCATTTCTCTCAGCCTCTGCCCCCTCTTAGCTGATCCTTCTCTCACCCTCTCAGCTCGCGCTCTCCGGCCCTCGGGCGTCCTTGCAGCTGATCCCTTCCTCGCTTCCAAGCCGTTTTTATAAAACCCTCTCTCCCTCCCATTCCAACCCGCTCTCTCGTTCCCCACCACTAGCTTGTCCCTTGCATCCCCCCCCCCCGTTTGATCGTCTATCATTCCCCCCCCCCCCCTCTTATCCTTCACAGCCAGACCCTCTCCAGCTGATCCAACCCTCAAACCTGCCCTGCATCTGATCCCTCCCTTCAAACCTACCCCCGGCCAGGGTCAGCAGCAAGGTTGCCCTTTGGGCTATGGGCCTAAGCTGGACGACAGCGGCTGGAAAGAGGAGGCAGGCTATGATAGGGGCAGCGTTATTGGGTTTTTTTTCTCTCTCTTGGGTAGGTTCGGTGCTGCCCATGCCCATTCAGCCCTCTCTTCCCCTCATGGCTGCTCCAGAGCCCGTTGGTGATCTGGCGGTGGCATTGCCAGTGAAAGTCAGGGTGGAGCCAGTGCAGCCCCCCCCCCCCCCCCCCCCCCATCCCTGTTCAGACAGGGGCTTCCCGTTAACCCCTGAAACTCATGCAAGGGCAGGGCCCTGTGACCCGTGTGCTGACTTGCACTGCTCGTGCTGCTGCCTCTGAGGCACTTGTGACCCAGCTTAAAGGTGTTACGAGCCCGTCTGGGGCTCCTGCCCAGAGTCTGGGAAGGTCTTCTGTGCTTCCTATTTACCTTGATTAATCACCTTTATCACCTTTCTGGGAAAAAAAGGCAAATCAAAGCAATGTACAAACAGAGCTTAAATAGAAGTACCAACAACAACAGCAGGGCCCAAAGAATGACTTTTAAAACTGTAAACACCGTTAAAATGTAACCTAATAATCTAAAAGTAACACAACAAAGGTTTCATCTGCCAGACTCTGGCGAGAAGCAGAGGCCTTGATGCCTTTTCTAAAAGTTTGCGTGGCCCTTTCATCAGTAACAAACAAACAATCTAAAAAGATAAAGTACAAAGTCTGTTTTCAGCCTTAGAAAGTTCTGGTAAGAAGCCAGCTCTTTAGGCCTTTTCTAAACGTTACATAATCCTCCTCTGGGCACAGAGGAAGAGGATGGCAAATAGAAAAAAAGCCCTTCTGTCAAGTTGTTTCAATCCTGCTGTCCTTCGGGGAAGGCGGTCTGAGCACGCCGTGTTGTGACGCGGATAAACGGGTAGCAGATTTGAAAAATAAGCTGGACACCCCCCCCCCCCACCCACCCACCCAATGACAGGCCTGAAAAGCAAGGTGTCTGATCTCAAAGCGCACGCGAGTGGCGATCACACGAGAAGGGAGCAAGGGGATCAAACGTTTCTTACCAAAATCCCAGCATGGTATTTTATACCCGAAGGAATTAAACAGTAGTCTAGAGATGACAGGAGACCTCTGGCCTCGCAAAACCTGCTGGGGTGGCTGCTGCCTTCAGCCACACTTCGCATGCCCAGGAAGGGAGAAAATAGCAGGAGGGGGGGGGGTCAGCAGGTTGCTGTGGTCTTGGTTCCGCCCTGCGCATCTCCGGCTTCCCCCTCCCTTCCTCCTCTGGGCTATGCCCATGCCGCCTCGCATCCTGCGGTGAAAGACTGCCTTCCCCCTGCACCGCTGTCCCAGCCTAGCCGTGAAGACCGGTCTCTGGCCCAGAACCATCCTATCCTTTCAGAAGGGCTGGTTTCTTTTGCATTCTTGCTCTTTTGAGATATCGTGATTGTTTGTTTCTATCAAATCTTGCAGTTAACGCAGTAGTATTCTTAGGCGTGTAAGTAGTATTTTGAATAAATTGCACAAATCATTAAAATAGCTACTTAACCATCTTATTTCTCGCAGAAGCCCAAGCCCAGTTTCGGGTAAGCTTTATGTATTCCTGTTACGTTGCAAAGTAAAACGTCAGAGACGGGCTTCGATTAACAGAACCCAAAATGCATCAGGTGTTCTGGATGTGTGCTGGGTTAGGGGTGTGCACGGCCCGCAGGGTGCGTGCAAGAGAAATCCCGTGACGGTGAGAATGCTGAAAACGTGTTCTGATTGCCCGGGACGTTCTTGCTCTCAGCCACCCGAAGAAGGGTTTATGAAGGACCTCCCGCTCTCCATCCACCAGCACTAAGCGCTCTGACCCGGGGAGCCCGTGCCACCTGTCCGATGGGTGCTACTCTTTCGTTCTCGCCAGCTGTCTATATATAAAGCCCTGTACGGAGCTGTAGGGACTCAGCTCCACAGGAGAATGCAATCATTCTGCTAATCTGGCCCTTCAAGAACAGTTCTGAAGATCCAGCGTATTCCATTTTGCAAACGGAACAAAGCAGCAGTGTCTTCGCTTCTTGTTCCTGAAACAAAATCCTTGAACTTTACCTAGGGCTATTGGTCTGCAATCTTATATTTTGTATATGTTTTTGCTTTCCTTTTATGGAAGCGTGCAGAACAGAGCAGCAGGGAAAGGGAGCGCAAGGTCCATCCGGGCTCTGTCCAGTGTCCATCCCGGTCCAGTGCTGTAGCCCCAGGCTTTGCCTTCACACGTTCATGGAGCGTGGCCTGCATTTGCACTTATAGCCCGCCTAACGGAGAGTGGCCTAGACAAAGGCCGTGCAGTGGTGATTTCAGAAACCTTTCTGGCGTGCCCTCTCCGTTGGCTCTTACACAACTGAAAAGCTCTAACATTTCAGGCGTTCGTTGTTTTGTTTTTTTTTTCTCGCTTTTCCAGGTTTCTGCGTTTGAGCTGGGGGTGATCGGATACTCGAGGCGTGGCTGTGCCACGCAGCGACGGAGAGGCACTACAGTCCCACTTTAGTTTTCTGTTACTTTCTAAATAATTCTTAGCATTCAGTCAGGCTGTTTTGTTTGTTTTTTTTTTTTATTTGACTGCCGCGCAGCTGAGGACTTGGATGTGTCGCCCACGCTGCTGGGTGGGGACTCCTGACACGGAAGCCGGCGTCGTGGAATCTTTTTTTTTTTTTCCCCTGCCTGCATCGTTTTGTGTTTTCCCACCTTGCCCGTTCCCTCTTCATTTGCTTGCCCAGTTGCCCAGCCTGGCACGGTCCTCCTGCGGTTCCTCACGTTCTGCTTGGGTTGCAGGTACTGTGAATAATTTGGGGTCATCTGCACCTTTGCTTACCTTGCTTATTGCTCCCTTTTCTAGATCATTCATGACCATGTTAAACCACCCCCCCCCCCCCCCCGCCCCATTCCCAGGGAATTCCACTGTTTATCTGTTTTCATTGGGGGGAAAACGAAATCTTTAGGATTTAACTGTTTCCTGGCCTATAACCGGATAGCATTGCACATGGCCCTCCTACCCCCGTGCAGAATGTAGGAAAGAGTTATGTAAAAAGGCACAACTAGGCTCCCAAAAGGGAGAGAAGTTCACCAAATTTGGCCTGCAGGAAGAACATCTGAATATCTCGGATGAGTTTGAAAACCGGAAACATTAGAGAATCAAGCTCCTCTCCCCCCCCCCCCCCCCAAAGAAAACAAAATCCTATTGCTTTCCATGGGAAGATGATAGAAGCCATTCAAACTGTTAGACTGTCAGCCAGTGCTTCAATATCCACCCCCACCCTTCCAGGACTTTGCCACAGAGCAATACCGACAGAAAGAGCACCTGATGAAACACACACACATACATACATACACACACACACACATACACACACACATACACATATACACATACACACACACATATACACATACACATACATACATTCATACACACACATACACACACACATACATACACATACATACATACATACACACATACACATATACATACATACATACACATACATACATACACACACACACACACACACACATTACCTGCAATTAATGAAGCTGACTTAGGGAATAGCCACTGCTATTAATTGCATCAGTAGCATGGGATCTTCTTAGTGTTTGGGTAATTGCCAGGTTCTTGTGGCCTGGTTTGGCCTCTGTTGGAAACAGGATGCTGGGCTTGATGGATCCTTGGTCTGACCCAGCACGGCAACGTCTTACCCCCGCTCACCATCAATACAGGGGCTGGAGCATACGAGTAACCTGATGCCGCTGGGGATCCCGTCCTCCCCCCTTCCAGCGATTTTCAGGGACTGCATCGGTGGGGGGGGGGGGAGGTCACCACCGGCATCCTCAGTCCTGTCGGCGCCTGGGTTCGGCGCACCACTGACGTCACTCGTGGACGCCGGTCACACTGGGTCATGTCGGGGGGGATAGTGGTCGCAGCCCAGTGACACAGGCCCCTGGGAGCAGGGCTCCCTCTTTCTTTGTGCACCCCCACATCTTTTTAATGGATCGTTCCATCGGGGTGGCCTTACGTCTTCGGAAGAAGCGAGTCCTCTTGAAATGTTCAAAGGATACCCCTTTGGGTTGGTGGGTTATGTACCGTCCTCACGTGTTTGCGTTTCTTCCGCAGAGGTGAGTGTGGGTAGGACATGCATGCGTTTCTTCCGCAGAGGTGAGTGTGTGCGTAGGACATGCATGCGTTTCTTCCGCAGAGGTGAGTGTGTGGGTAGGACATGCATGCGTTTCTTCCGCAGAGGTGAGTGTGTGGGTAGGACATGCATGCGTTTCTTCCGCAGAGGTGTGTGTGTGCGTAGGACATGCATGCGTTTCTTCCGCAGAGGTGTGTGTGTGGGTAGGACATGCATGCGTTTCTTCCGCAGAGGTGTGTGTGTGGGTAGGACATGCATGCGTTTCTTCCGCAGAGGTGAGTGTGTGCGTAGGACATGCATGCGTTTCTTCCGCAGAGGTGAGTGTGTGGGTAGGACATGCATGCGTTTCTTCCGCAGAGGTGAGTGTGTGGGTAGGACATGCATGCGTTTCTTCCGCAGAGGTGGGTGTGTGCGTAGGTCATGCATGCGTTTCTTCCGCAGAGGTGAGTGTGTGGGGTAGGACATGCATGCGTTTCTTCCGCAGAGGTGAGTGTGTGGGTAGGACATGCATGCGTTTCTTCCGCAGAGGTGAGTGTGTGGGTAGGACATGCATGCGTTTCTTCCGCAGAGGTGAGTGTGGGTAGGACATGCATGCGTTTCTTCCGCAGAGGTGAGTGTGTGGGTAGGACATGCATGCGTTTCTTCCGCAGAGGTGTGTGTGTGCGTAGGACATGCATGCGTTTCTTCCGCAGAGGTGAGTGTGTGGGTAGGACATGCATGCGTTTCTTCCGCAGAGGTGAGTGTGTGGGTAGGACATGCATGCGTTTCTTCCGCAGAGGTGAGTGTGTGGGTAGGACATGCATGCGTTTCTTCCGCAGAGGTGAGTGTGTGCGTAGGACATGCATGCGTTTCTTCCGCAGAGGTGTGTGTGTGCGTAGGACATGCATGCGTTTCTTCCGCAGAGGTGAGTGTGTGGGTAGGACATGCATGCGTTTCTTCCGCAGAGGTGTGTGTGTGTGTAGGACATGCATGCGTTTCTTCCGCAGAGGTGAGTGTGTGGGTAGGACATGCATGCGTTTCTTCCGCAGAGGTGAGTGTGTGCGTAGGACATGCATGCGTTTCTTCCGCAGAGGTGTGTGTGTGGGTAGGACATGCATGCGTTTCTTCCGCAGAGGTGAGTGTGTGGGTAGGACATGCATGCGTTTCTTCCGCAGAGGTGTGTGTGTGGGTAGGACATGCATGCGTTTCTTCCGCAGAGGTGAGTGTGTGGGTAGGACATGCATGCGTTTCTTCCGCAGAGGTGTGTGTGTGCGTAGGACATGCATGCGTTTCTTCCGCAGAGGTGTGTGTGTGCGTAGGACATGCATGCGTTTCTGTGCAGGATAATTTGCCTCGTGTGTGCATATGACAGGCAGCTGGTCGATGTTAGTGAGCCTGCTGTGTTTATCTCTTGTTTATGTTCACCGCTTTCGGGTAGTGCTAGATGTTAGCAGAGGAAATTCCAACACCTTTATTCATACTTTTGTCGCAGCCTGGGCAGGTGCTCAAAGCCGGTGGCCAGATTTACAGGTTGCGCTGGGATCTTTTGCCAAGGTACCAGGTCTGCCTGTGGCTGACAAGGCGACGCCTTTAAGGCAAACTGGTGGGGTATGAGTGTGCTTGGAAGCGTGGCAGGGGGGGCCTTGCTTGGTTTACTCACGAGGGATGGCAAAATTGGTGGGCGTAGCCCAGATCTTCATTGCCCCGGCTTGGGTATGGGTTATTTAATTGTTCACGTGTTCTTGGAATAAAGCAGCAGCCTGTATCCCAAGTTACTCTTCCTGTTTTTATTTTGATTGTGTCATGGTTCCCTTGCTGTGTGTGTGTGTGTGTGTGGCGGGGTGGAGTGGATTTAGCGGGCATTACAATCACGGCTGCCAGCTTTACATCTGCTACCTACAAGCAGCCATATCCTAAAAAAGAAATAATGCATTGCCCAACCCTCCCACCCACCCAAAAACATACACGCCACACAGCTGTAAGAATAGTAGTGGGTCATGCAGGGGCGGAGATACAGCGTAGACTGTAGCTGGTAGGAGGTGTACCAGGTTGCATTGCAGCGTATACTCGTGGTTTCAATGCTCTCTATGGATTGGCTGAGACGTTGCAGCGTATACTCGTGGTTTCAATGCTCTCTATGGATTGGCTGAGACGTTGCAGCGTATACTCGTGGTTTCATTGCTCTCTATGGATTGGCTGAGACGTTGCAGCGTATACTCGTGGTTTCATTGCTCTCTATGGACTGGCTGAGACGTTGCAGCGTATACTCGTGGTTTCATTGCTCTCTATGGACTGGCTGAGACGTTGCAGCGTATACTCGTGGTTTCATTGCTCTCTATGGACTGGCTGAGACGTTGCAGCGTATACTCGTGGTTTCATTGCTCTCTATGGATTGGCTGAGACGTTGCAGCGTATACTCGTGGTTTCATTGCTCTCTATGGATTGGCTGAGACGTTGCAGCGTATACTCGTGGTTTCATTGCTCTCTATGGATTGGCTGAGACGTTGCAGCGTATACTCGTGGTTTCATTGCTCTCTATGGATTGGCTGAGACGTTGCAGCGTATACTCGTGGTTTCATTGCTCTCTATGGATTGGCTGAGACGTTGCAGCGTATACTCGTGGTTTCAATGCTCTCTATGGATTGGCTGAGACGTTGCAGCGTATACTCGTGGTTTCAATGCTCTCTATGGATTGGCTGAGACGTTGCAGCGTATACTCGTGATTTCATTGCTCTCTATGGATTGGCTGAGACGTTGCAGCGTATACTCGTGGTTTCATTGCTCTCTATGGATTGGCTGAGACGTTTGCAGCGTATACTCGTGGTTTCATTGCTCTCTATGGATTGGCTGAGACGTTGCAGCGTATACTCGTGGTTTCATTGCTCTCTATGGATTGGCTGAGACGTTGCAGCGTATACTCGTGATTTCATTGCTCTCTATGGATTGGCTGAGACGTTGCAGCGTATACTCGTGGTTTCATTGCTCTCTATGGATTGGCTGAGACGTTGCAGCGTATACTCGTGGTTTCATTGCTCTCTATGGATTGGCTGAGACGTTGCAGCGTATACTCGTGGTTTCATTGCTCTCTATGGATTGGCTGAGACGTTGCAGCGTATACTCGTGGTTTCATTGCTCTCTATGGATTGGCTGAGACGTTGCAGCGTATACTCGTGGTTTCATTGCTCTCTATGGATTGGCTGAGACGTTGCAGCGTATACTCGTGGTTTCATTGCTCTCTATGGATTGGCTGAGACGTTGCAGCGTATACTCGTGGTTTCATTGCTCTCTATGGATTGGCTGAGACGTTGCAGCGTATACTCGTGATTTCAATGCTTTCTATGGATTGGCTGAGACGTTGCAGCGTATACTCGTGATTTCAATGCTTTCTATGGATTGGCTGAGACGTTGCAGCGTATACTCGTGATTTCATTGCTCTCTATGGATTGGCTGAGACGTTGCAGCGTATACTCGTGGTTTCATTGCTCTCTATGGATTGGCTGAGACGTTGCAGCGTATACTCGTGGTTTCATTGCTCTCTATGGATTGGCTGAGACGTTGCAGCGTATACTCGTGGTTTCAATGCTCTCTATGGATTGGCTGAGACGTTGCAGCGTATACTCGTGGTTTCAATGCTCTCTATGGATTGGCTGAGACGTTGCAGCGTATACTCGTGGTTTCATTGCTCTCTATGGATTGGCTGAGACGTTGCAGCGTATACTCGTGATTTCAATGCTTTCTATGGATTGGCTGAGACGTTGCAGCGTATACTCGTGATTTCAATGCTTTCTATGGATTGGCTGAGACGTTGCAGTGTATACTCGTGGTTTCATTGCTCTCTGGCTGAGACATTGCAGGGCTCTTTTGCTTTTCATGCTATTTGTGTTTCATGCACATGAGTAAGGGTCGGAATACAGCTCCCTTGTCCACTGCAGGCCGATTGTTTATGTTCTGTATTTATTGTGTGCTAATGCGTGATTATAACTTGTCAGTGTTGTCTCTTACGATTCCTCTGATCTAATTTTATTCGCTTATTGTTGGATTACGAATGCTACTTTGGAAAGCACCTAGAAAAGTTGATGGGCTTTAAATAAATAAATAAACGTGCCCCACCTCTATCCCTCCCCCCTCCCCCATACACACACGCCCCTGTATTTCTAATACTGCCACCTGGCAACCTGTGATTGTATTGATTAGCTTAATTGCACTGCCAGGCATAGGTAACCTTTGATATAATAGGCCATCAGAGCTGTATTAGGATTGATCTTACCTTACATTTTTTGCATTTCCTTATTCAGAGTGTAACCTTTTTTCCCAGCTGATCCCCAGGGATCTCAGAGCATCCTGGGGCAGTTGTTCCTTGGGCGCAGAATTCTCCATGTTCCACACACACAGGCTGCCACCTGAGCCTTTCTTTTCTCTCCCCCAAATCCCAGAATAATGCACTGCCTTTTACCTACTGAATTCAACTAAAGTATTCCAGAAAAACCCAGTATTTTGTACAGCTACTATTGATTTAATTTCAGTTTACATGACTGCTACGTTTGTTCATTGTTCTGAAGTAAATATTTTAGAAGATAAACAAGTTTCTGTCCAGCAACACAAGAAAGAAAAGATGTGGAACAAGGGCAGAAACACCGCCTTATTAATGTTTTACAAGTCATTTGACAGTGGTTATGCTTTTTCCTTCTTCTGACCTTTTAACTTGTGGAAAACATTTGACCTGGGCTTCCAAGATGGTATTTTTGAAAACTCTTGATGTCTTATGCAGACTTTTTACTCTCTAGTCTCTTCATTTTATCATAGTCTCCCTTTTTAAAGTTCAATGGTTCTGCAGTAGTTTTCCCCCAAACATTCTGCCTCCTCTAAAGGTCAAATTGTTATTGCACTGTAATCACTTTTGCCAAGCAGTTCTCTCACTGCTGCCCCTGGTACCAGTGGATGGAAGGTAGCTTCCCTCTCCCGTTGGTTCCAGGGCCTGCTGCTCTGAGAAGAGGTCATTTGTGGCAGCTAGAAACTCTACCCTCATGAAACTTTTACCCAATCACATTTTTTTTTTTTGTTTTTTTAGCTTTCTCTAAGGGGCCATATTAATAAATGTGGGCATTTGATGTAGGATTGGGAGGTGATTGCAGGGGTTCCTGGACAATAATCTGCCTCACAAACGTGCTGTGGGGTTCCCTCCACTGCATGCGGGACAGAGCTTAGTCGCACAGGCATCGCCCCCCCCCCCCCCCGATAGGCCTGAATCCTGCCCTCGAGGGACCTTTTCTCGTTGTGGGAGGGGGGGGGGGGCGTTATTTTCCGTGACCCTTCAATATTTCACTTCAGGTAAGGATGACAATCAGGACAGCCTGGGGTGCTGGAATTAGCCAAAAAAAAAAATGCACGTGAAGGGGATAAGAATGGTTTTATGAGGTTGTTTGCAGTCTGAAGTCTGTCCTGCGCTTTTAGGAATATTATACAGGCCAGCCAGAGCAGCCCCCCCCCCCCGAGCTGAAGCCCTGCTGCTTCTATCACTTGCAGTGTAAATAGTTACAGAGCAGGCGCTTTCTGCTCTCTCTTTAAAAATTGAGAATAAGACTTAAGGCTGTTGGGATTTTTTTTTTTAACTTTCTTTATTCAAGAGATGTACGTGCAATACAAAAGAAACGAGCCACAGTACAAACGTCCAAGAAACATCCACATGATAATAACAAAAAAACACAACGTCTCTTCAGAATTTTATATTATCCCAAATACCAGAAAAATCCCTGCACCCCTCCAGACAGGAGGCACAAAACTGAGCAGCGCTGCACTCACCTGCCCGCCCGCAGACACCCAACCAAGTAACCCGTCCGGACCAGCAAAGACGGAGCCGGTGACGGCCAAACCCTGGAAGAGCGGGGCCAGAGAGCTTCCAAAGTGCCAACGCGCCTCCTTTCACCAAGGAGCCTCCAGCTCCGAAACGCAGGCACCAACCCAGACTGACAGAATGACTTTCTTAGCCAGCAACACAGATTAAAAAACAAACACCCCCCCCCCCCCCCCCCCCCCCCGATTCTGTACAGAATTAAGATTACAGGCTTCATCCAGAACGCCCAACATCAAAACCGGGCTCGGTTCCCTAAGCTGCTCGATCTCCAGCCAAGGCTGCGCCCTGCACCAGAGCCCTAGCAATCTCAACACAACCATTCCCACTAACATTTTTCAGTATTTGGGACAACTGCTAATACCAGAGTTACCCAAATTTAAATAGTTCAAAAACTGGAACGCGTGCAGATCCGGACGTCCTTCCTCGGTTTTAAAGAGAGGAAACCCTGCAAGCTCCGGGCCTCCCACGGATTGCTGACCATGGCACATGATCGGTCAAGAAAGAGCAACGCATCGCACTGCGGACATGCAGTGCCCCCAAAAACACCCTGTGCTACTGACGTGCCCCAAAGGGAAAATACTCCATCCTCGGGGTGGGAGCAAGGCACGTGTTTATGAAAATCAAAGCAATCGTAGATTCAGAAAGCAGGTTGGGGGTATTTTTAAAGACTGCCCCATCGGATAAGCTGCAATATTTATTCAAAGGGATTATGAATGGATGGGAGACACAGAAAGGCATGAAGATCCTGTATTTGTTTCCCCCCTTGGAGCCCTATGTCGGTAAGGCCAGGCTCTTTTGTTGAGCCGCAGGCTTGCAGTGCGACTGTTGCTGGTTTTTGTCGGCTGTTTGCAGGAAGACCTTGCCCTGCTGCAGCTCACTGAGGAGAGGCTGGGCAGGCTGAGAGCACCAAGCCAGGCCTGAAGGGCACTAGGGGTTATATGAAAGGCATCTGGATTTGCACCACCTTGAGGCTAAGTACACAATTTTGGGTGATTTTTTTTGAACTGTTCGGTTTGGCTAGCAATTTTCCAAACCTGGAGGTTTTCTTTGTGACCCGTGATTAAGCTTGTCAGAGCTCTCAGTGGTGCATGTTGTGGGTTAGCTTATTTGTGGTTTGTTTGTTTTTTTTGCTTTGTAATTGACCTGTGTTTGGGGGGGGGGGTTTCTAATTTGCTTATTTAAGTTTCTGCTTGATGGTTTGTTTGTTTTTTGTTTGTTTGTGAAAATGGTCTAAATGGTTTAAAAATTAAAAAAAGCTCTCATGGCTCAACCCCCCACTATTGGATGTTGCCTTCAGTTTTAAAGAAAGCAGAAAGTGGCTCCGAGTTTGCTGGGTCTTCTGTCCTGACTTGCATTTCGGACTGGAGCCTTTTGCTGGGACGGTTTGAGTGACTCGGTAGCACCTTACTTCACCTTCCCTTGTCTGAAAGCTGCTCCTGGCAGGGCCTGAATGTAATGGAGTTCTCTCATATTCAGGACGGTCCTGTAATCAGGCCACCATCAGCAAACAGTATCTCACCCAGTCCTCTCTCTTTTTTTTTTCAGATCCCTGCTGCAACGCTGGGATTGTCTCCTACCTGCTTGGATGGCTGAAACCAGATTTAAGAGCTCTCTTCCGCGCGGGGAATAACGCAGGAGAAGATTTGCCGTCGGGTGTAGTAAGACCGAAATGATTTGCCCATCCAAGGCCTGACCTTGTTCTCGTGCCTCTGGGATGTGTTTATTCCTCCTGTAAAATACTGCACTAAAACCTTTTCTAAAGAAAAAAACGTTAGGCTGAACGTTTCGTTTGGGTAAAGAAAAAAAGATCATCAGAGTAATGCAAGGCGCTAACAGCTAAATTTAGTGGAAATACTGCTGTGGCCAATCTTAACGATCAGTTTAATAACTCCCTTTGCTGGGTGGCGGAGCGGCATCGTGCTTGGAGCACTGGATTCGGACGTTCCTAGCTCTCCGTGTCGTTGTTTTATCTCTGTTTGCCTGCAGGCCACCATGCAGACGCGGTCTTTGACGTTCCTAGGTCCCACATTGTATCACAGATTATTAATAAAGGGACTAAACGAGGGGTTTTAAGTCCCATCCTGGAACTTATAAGCAACGCCACATGGGATGAGGCTCACAGTCCTGTCTTCATGCATCTTTCAGCCTCCCTACAATTTTATCGGGGGACACAGTATATCCTATGGTGGCTCCATTTTTATTTTTTTTTTTCAGGACAGGCTGTTTCGTTCACCAAAGCATGCATGAACTGGTAGTTCTGGTGTCCATACTGATTTCCCTAAGCAAAAACCAGGAGTACAAGCTCATGCAAAGAGCAGAATGATGAAAGCAGGACTGAATTAGCCTGGTCCTGAGAATCTGGACTCCGTACTGAAGGGAACATACTTAACGTATGCCAAAAGAGTGTTATCATTCCATGTAACAAGGTGCCAGCAGCAAGGGACCACCCAGCCTTATCAATCAATCACCTTGTGCAATTCACTTGTTTTTCAGTGTTTTGTTTGCATATGAAAAAAAAAAAAATCCTAAAACCCATCTGGAGCCAGTTGGCAACTCTGCAGGGTGTAGATAGCTATTTATTTATTTGTTCACTTTTCTTATCCATATTACCAAATATGCTCAAAACTGAAAGCAATTGAAACGTTCAGCAATCTTAGTAAGAAAAATAAAAAAATAGTCTTAATGACGTAACTTAAAACATGTAAGCAGATGCACACTGTAACCACTTCTAAAAATGTTGGAAAACAATATAACTGCACATTATTAAATTCATAACTCTACTCATTCCTATTAGACTCATGCCTAGCCTCTACGATTAAAACTCATATCTGAGCTCTTGTCAGTGAAAGCAAACCATACAGACCAGTCAGGTTTTCAGGATATCCACAATGAATATGCATGAGATAGATTTGCATACAGTGGAGACAATGCATGCAAATCTATCTCATGCATATTGATTGTGGATATCCTGACTGGCTAGGTGTCCCTGATAAAGACTATAGCAGCAAAATAGCCAAGTCCTCAGCTCCCATCTGAAATCCATCAGAGCATTTCATAGTCTCAACTCATGCACCAGCTTATTCCAAAGTTGAGGTGCCTTTTTTTAACTCTTTTTTTATATATCCAAGAGCAGTACAAAACTCCAAATGCGGTGAATACCAATTTTACAATTTGAATTAAAAAAAACACAAGAACCAAATCGTATCAAATTATATACAGGCTGAATTATATATATATATATATATATATATATATATATATATATATATATATATATATATATATATGTAGTCTGTCTAGTTTTTAAACCACTTCAGAGAGATCCGCCACTTTTGAATTGATTAATTCATTATTGGCCCATTGGAGCACCATGGTCATCTCAACAAGAGCTATTGCTGATTCTGTTTCCAATTAGGTTGTAGTCAAGATGTTTAGTGTTTTCTTATCAAGCACCATCTTTACCACATCTTGTTTGGTTAATTTTGAAAAATTGCAAAAGCTTGGCTTTTTAATCAGGCTTTTAACTGATCTGTAGTTGTTCTTTTCTGATTTTATTTGCCTTAGTGATGCTGTTTATTTTTTATTATATTTGTTTTATTATATTTGTATGTTTGTTTATTATTTTTATATTGGCATGTTGTAATTTTTTTATGTGTAGCTTTTGTAAACAGTTTTGATATTTGAAAAGCATTATATCAAATGTTATTAAAATAAACTATATTTGTTCACGTGTTCATACTTGACTTGCATCCTTTCCTGAAGGTACCTTCAGCAGACCCTTTTTCTCTGATCACAGACAACTGAAGGATGAAAGTATTACATTTTTTTGAGGAACCTTTTAATGAGATGATCCTCACACATGAATAGTCAACTTCCTTCTGTTTAGTAACATAGAGGTTAGTATTGAGCAGGGCAATCAGCAGCAAGTTGTCCTGGAATCCTGCCTGGATTACTGGAGCTGAGATACTCAGTGGGACATGTTTCCTGGAGAATACAACCTGTTAATCTTAAAGTTAGCTGGGTAAGTTTATCCGGATAGGTTTAAAGCTGCTCTGCACCATGACCAGACTTAACTGGATAAACATAGCTGAGTTATGCTGAATATCGGTGCGACCTGGCTAAGTTTAAGCCCCGTCTCAGAATTTCTCCACATCGTTTCTTTTTTTTTTTTATCTGGGTAACTTTAAGCCGGATAATGACTTCCCTGGCTAAAATCTACCTGTTTGCAGTGAGAAATTCAAAACTCAGGGTTAGTCCAGCTAAGTCTAAACAAAAACATAGCCAGACAAACCCTTTTAAATATGGAACTTATGGTAGCATAGTAAATGCTCACAAATAAAGACCAAATTGTCAGTCTGTCCAGTGGATGTTGTTCAATATTATTTCTATTCTTTCCTCATACTTCTTTTAACTCTGCACAGCCTCCTCACTTGTTTAATTTCTCACTCTTTTCCATATCTCTTCATAAAAGGACCAGCTGGTATCTTTTACTCAATAAAATCTAAATTAGGATACAATTATTTTCTTTTCCAAACTTGTAGCACTGTTCATCAGAATTGGTTTAAAAATAGTCAGACTGGTTTGGAGGAAAAGAGAAAACGTGCAGGCTGCATTCTCTCCGTCTCTGCCCCTCACCTCCTCACCCCCATGCCCTGCTTTTCTGTCATAGATAATTCTTTCATAGGGCAGAGGCCTGAATTAATGTAGCTTTACCCTATTAACTGAAGTGGCCCCTGTCCTCAGTTAGCTCCCCTCTCGCTGACACTGAGCCTGCTTTTCAGCCCTAAACAGAAGGCATGGGATGACTTGCAAGGAGCAGCGGTTACAACCCTGGACAGGAGACAAGGGCAGTGCAACCCTGTACACCTTACTGGGCAGACTGGATAGGCCATTTGGGTTTTGTCTGTATAAATAACTTGTGGCAGCGATAGTAATAGTTAGGTACAGCACACACCAAACCAGCCTGGTTTTTCACTGCAGACATCCGATAAGGAAAGGGCAGCATACTAGTGTCACAGCTGAACCCTATATGTATAAAATCTGAGCCTTCCTAGGACCCTGTTTATACTAAGGGCAGATTACATCCCCTTTACTGCCTGCAGTCACTGCTCATTACTCAGGGAATCTGCTTTGCTTTTTTTGCTGAACTACCTTTGAAAATGATTGACTCACCTCCAATCCCCCACCATCCGGTGAAAAATAACAGCATTTAGATGTCTTGCAAGCCCACCAAAATGG
Organism: Rhinatrema bivittatum; assembly: GCF_901001135.1. Classification (NCBI taxonomy): domain Eukaryota; kingdom Metazoa; phylum Chordata; class Amphibia; order Gymnophiona; family Rhinatrematidae; genus Rhinatrema; species Rhinatrema bivittatum. Next base: position 69,111 of record NW_021821086.1, on the reverse strand, counting down.
CATCCCTAGCTTTGTGCTTTCTTTACAAGGTGTTAATTTGAAAAAAAAAAAAAAAAAAAAGGAACAGTTTGCCAGTAAACCAATTTTAAGACCATGCGGCTTGACTGCAGAGCACAGGGGTCTTCATGTCTCCTGCTCATCGACTTGTCCACGATGACGCTAGAAGTGCTGGTGTCACCAGTACCTGGGCTCCTGTTTAGGTGGGTGGAAGTGTCCATTTCCAGCAAAACAGGGCCTGCTGAGAACGCCTTCACCCTTCCTCATACTGATAAGGATCCAACAATCCACTGCTTATCAAAGGCATTCCCAAACAGAAGAGACCGCTGAAAGCAGCCGTCTCCCCTACAACTCTCCTAATAACACCTGGCCTAGTCTAGGGCCAAACCCTCCCCTTGCTCATAAGAAGCTGCCTTACTGGGTCAGACCAAGGGTCCATCAAGCCCAGCATCCTGTTCCCAACAGAGGCCAATCCAAGTCACAAATACCTGGCATTACCCAAACATTCTTGGAGAAGTCCATTACCTGCTATTAAGTTCACCTAGACTAAGAATAGCCACTGCCATTAGCAATGGTTACATGGAATAGACTTAGTTTTTGGGTACTTGCCAGGTTCTTATGACCTGGATTGGCCACTGTTGGAAACAGGATGCTGGGCTTGATGGACCCTTGGTCTGACCCAGTATGGCATGGTCTTATGTTCTTATGTTCTTAATAAATAGATCCCATGCTACTGATGCCAGTAATAGCAGTGGCTATTCCTTAAGTAGACATGATTAATAGCAGTTTATGGACGTCTCCTCCCGGAACTTATCCAAACCTTTTTTAAATCCAACTACAGTAGCTGCCTTAACCACATCCTCTGGCAATGAATTCCAGGGCTTAATTGTGCGCTGAGTGAAAACGAATTTTCTCCAATTGTCTTATTCTGCTTTCTGTTCCTTACTGTATCCTTGAATTTGTAGCTGTTCTTAGGATAAAACACGTGCACCTTTCATTAGAGGAAGGCACCCGTTCATTTCAAAACTCCCTCTCTCCAAATTCATGCTTCAGCCATCTCTATGGCACGACGGAGGGAAACGCCATAGGTCTTGCAATACATAGAAATGATATATACATTCGTGCATGCACACATAGTATATAGTAGAGGAGAAATATTTCAAACCCCTATTTTCATCAAGCATGAATTAAACTCAGAAATGAAGAGTGCCCTCGTTAACGATGCCTGAAGGGAAAAAAAAAAGATTTTTTTGGCAAGGAGCAGCTGCTGCTCTGAGACCGGGGCCAATTTCTGGCTGGTATCTTCTTCTGAGCACATCACAGATTAACTTTCTATTTATGAAAACTATCTTCAACCTCTGGATCCATGACAAAACAATTAAATAGCCCCCGGTGACCCGGGAGGCCATCATCTTCCCAGGACACGCTTTCTGCGTCCTGCTGGCTTACACTTCTTTTCCTGCCTCGTGATTAGGCAGGTCAGATTTGAAATTCAGCTTCCCCTTTTATGTACTGAAGGGGCAGGAGATGTCAACATTCTTCTAATGTTATCGAGCGCTGCCTCCCCGGTGAAGCACGGGCAAGCTGGCGTCTCGGATGCGGCCAGGGTCAGCGCTCCGTGCTTCCCTCAGCAGCCACAATGAAGGTCACGACTTTGCCCTAGGGAGCAGTCAGAGCCTAGCAATCAGTTCATGGAACTGGGAGTCGGTGGAGTGTTAGGGTTCTTCTGCCCCACGTGACCCGGAGCCAGTCGCTTTTGTCTCCCTGGCCCACAGGCCATGGATGCGTAAAAGGATGCAGAGCCTCACATTTGTCCCAATTCTTCAGAATCCGTCCTGCACTACCAGATAGTCAATTTGCACAGATCTCCAGAGCGTTGCAATTTAAAAGCATTCTGAAAACCTTTCTGGATCACATGTTAGAGAACCGTGTAATGATAATATAGCCATCATGTGCAATAATACTTTCCAGCAGTACGAGTAATTATTATATCTTATTTTTGTATTAAAATTCACATCACAGGATTCTGTTGAATTAAGCGGAAGTACTTTGAATGGTTTAAGATACTGAAGATTAGTGTTTAAAGGTTGTTGTTGGTTGTTATTTTTTTTTTTGCTGTTGTTATCTTTCTTTCGATCTGTGTCGAGCATCTTTGCGTGCGACAACTTGCTGTGATAAGGAAGTGCACACATAGGGTTCAGGTCAGAGAGGCTGAATAAACAGATCACTCCCTCTCCCTCTCCCTCAGCCCCAGTCCCAGTGGCAGTGATGGCGACCGGACACACCCCTAGCAAGGCTCGGCGAGCACAGTGTACGTGAAAGGCCTGGTGGCAGCGGCTTGCAGGGAGCGCACCCTGCTTACAGGTGCGGGTGCCAGGGTGATACTCTGGGCAGGGTCACAGGTTCCAGAGCACCGCCCAGTCCTGGAATACTTTGCTGTGAAGGATCAGGGAAGTGGACCCGCGTCATCCTTCGGCTGCGTTTGCCAGCTCAGGGTCATCGCTGCAGAATGTCACTTTGTCTTTTTTTTTTGTGGGGGGGGGGGGGGGCAGCCTTTCCTCTTGCTCTTTTGGCCCTCCAATCAGAAGTGGCTCTTACCGGGGGTTGTAGCCTATTCAGGGTTTTCCACCCTATTTTTTAACACCCCCCCCCCCCCCACCAGGCCAGCCACTGCTGCAGTGCTCCAGGATCTACTAAAGTAGATCAAGAGTCTGGCCACTAGGTGTCGCTATTGTGCAATGGCTGGGCCTCCCCTCGCTGCCTCCACAACTTCCCCAGCCAGCCCTGGTCCTTTGCATGGTAGAGCACAGCCTTTGCCACTGAGTCACGAGGATGGCCCAATAGTCAACACCTTGTAGCAGAATAGATCAGGGGTTCTCAATCCAGTCCTCGAGACACACCTAAGCAGTTGGATTTTCAGGATTTCCACCACGAATATGCGTGAGGTGAATTTACAGGCACTGCCTCTATGGTATGCAAATCGATCTCATGCACATTCACTGTGGCTATCCTGAAAACCCGACTGGCTAGGTGTGTCCTGAGGACGGGCTTGAGAACAAGCGGCATAGATCATTTTTCTTATGCAAACAGAGAAGTTAAGGCAAGGCTTCCCAAACCTGTCCTGGGGACCCCACAGCCAGCCAGGCTTTCAGGCTAGCCTCATTGAATATGCATGAGAGAAATTTGCCTAACATGGCGTCTCAGTAGATGCATATTCATTGCGGGTATCCTGAAAACCCTGCTGGCTGTGGGGTCCCCAGGACAGGTTTGGGAAGCACCGGGCTAAGGTGAAACCTGATAGTACTGGTGACCAGGGGTTATTTATGCGAGGAATTTGTTGCCAGAGGAGGTGGTTAGTGCAGTTAGTGTAGCTGGGTTCAAAAAAGGTTTGGAGAAGTTCATTAATGGCTATTAATTAAGTTTACTTAGGGAATAGCCACTGCTATTAATTGCATCAGTAGCATGGGATCTTCTTAGTGTTTGGGTAATTGCCAGGTTCTTGTGGCCTGGTTTGGCCTCTGTTGGAAACAGGATGCAGGGTCTGACCCAACATGGCAATTTCTTATGTTCTTATGAACTGTTCAGGTGAGGCAGAGTACAGGTTCAATTACACTTATTAAAAATGTGCTCAGTTAGAGGCCTGGGTTTTGATTCCTGGTTCTGACGGGCTGGAGAGGTAAGATCCCCAGCCCCCGGTCAGGAGGAGTCCCAGCTCTCATACGCTGAAGCATCTCTAGGTGAGATTCTGGCTTCTGGAGGGAAACTTTATTGTGACAGCCTCGACAGAGGTATTTAGGAATGAACGACACCGTTCACTGCTTGCAACACTACAAGAAAAAGCCCTGAAAGCCTTCTATACAACAAAGAAAGCTCTGGAGAAATACAGCTGCCCAATAAAACGACTATGAAAATTATCCAAAAGCATCATTCAACCAGTCCTCTTATACTGAGCAGCCAGTCCCCTGTTTTGGTGCTTTATCCTTCACTAGGAGTGGGGTTCGGGTCTGGGTTTTGAGTCCGGATGGGGCGGGGAGATTAACGTCCAGGACCCTAGGCGCAATCGACCACAGCAGCTTCACAAGGGAACCAAAATCCACACCACAGGCAAAAACTCTGAGTCACACCAGGGTCCTTTCATCACCTTGCACATCCAGGAAGGGAAAACCAAGAAATCCAAAAGAGTCCAAGTTTGGTGTTCAACTAAAAATAGTCTTTACTGAAACTTGAAAAAGGACGAGCCAGGCCACAATACCAGAAATACGATGGCAATGAGTCTGATTGTCAGTTTGTCCATCTCAGGGGGCTATCTCCCTTCTCACGTCCCTTGCACCATTATCCTGATGGGAAAAATATCCTCCCCAGTGAGGGTGGAACAGCGAGAGCGCGGCCCCAACATGTACCAACAACCAGCGGAGGCACCAGGCACCAAAACGTCCCAAAACCTTAACTGCAAATCCAGTTTGGGCAGAGCTGACTCTGGGTTCTTCTACCCCAAAGCCCTTAACTCTTCCTCCCTTTCCACCCTCGCTTGACTGGTGGCTTGGGCAGAAAGATATCCAAATCCCGATCCTCAGGGAGATGGAGGGGGTGGGGTGGGTGGGGGTGGTTAACCCTTTCCCTTCAGATCAAGAAAATCAAAAGTCTTCCAAACCAAACTCTTGTCTGTAGTTGAGACTCGGGAGAAATCTCTCTCTCCTTCCTTCCTTCTTCTGCAGTCAGCTCACCCCTCTGCTGAGATCCTCCAGCCGTGCCTAACCCCGTGACCACTGAGCATGCTCCCAGGGGCTATAAACCCCCAAAAGATAGCCTCTCCCCCAAAAAGCTGGGGTTAAAGCCATGGGAGCGGTCCCAAAATCTCTAACTCCTCCCACTACCCTTTGGGAAAAATATTAGTGACGGGCCGAGACCCCCGTCACATATGGGAGTGAGGTCCACTCCCCAAAGTACGCGGAGTGGGACAGAACCCCAGCAGAAACCCTGCGGTCCAAGTCCACAGAAACTCCCCTGATAATGGGTGCAGAGCAGAATTAGGACGCTTCGCCTACCGCTCCCCATGCACAAGGAAATATCCACATTCTGGTGTCATCTCCCACAATAGCAAGACAAGCTCTCTTCGCTACCAGCTCTATGTGATGCAACACAAAACACTGGGAAAAAAAACAACACACTCAGCACCTATGAGGCAAACCTGCCCTACCAATCCAGTGCTAAGATCGGGAACTCGAACCTTTATGACCCAGCATACAAAAAAAGGCGGCCATGCAAATATTGCAATGTGTCCTATAGCACCAGTACACCTCCTGTTGGGCAGAGCAAATTGGAAAACAGGAAACCTAACAGCAGCTACAGCAGCAGAACATGTGGTGGCCTGGGGAATCTGACCGGGGCGATAGGCACCAGCACCAAAACCTGAGGCATGTCCCTGCCTTGATATTACCTTGTAACTGGTTCCTTTCTATTCTTACCTTTTTATTGGAATCATGTTCTATATTACCAGGGTAATACATCTAAAATTGCCATGCCGGTACCGTTATCTGAATCTGAACGTGAACGGGCGCAGGTTGTGTGAAAAAAGTGTGCAGAACACCTGGAAGGAAGCCAGACAGAAAGGACAAAGTTAGGAACAGACTTATCCTCTGTAACTTCCCATACTTAATCCTTCACATAATTATTATTCTCAGAAACCTTTTTGAAGATGAAGCCAACATACTTTTTTTTTCCCCCCCAAGAAATATTTTTCCGGTAAGCCTTGTCGCAGAATTGTTAAGGACACACACAGGCAGCAAGCAGGAGGTTAAAGCTGCTGTGATAGCGGGCAGATAAGACAGCTGCCTCCGTTCCTTCAAAACATCACGTTTGGTAGGAATGAGCCTTCCCAGTGAAGCTCGCTGTCCAGCAGCGCAGGCCATTAGCCCTCTCCACCTCCCACTTTACCCGACAACGAAGGGATCGTCAGGGGCCGGAGCCATTCTGCAAGATTAGAGGGGGGTTCACGGATGGGAGAAGACAGAGCTGGCGTGCACAGTGTGGTGGCGCAGGTTGCACCAAGCTTCCATGAAAAGGAGGCAAGGGTCAACCAGCCTGGAGCAGCAGAGAGGCTTCGACGCATTCAGGGCAGACGGCCGGGCCAGATGGGCTTCCTCTGCTGAGATCTACTGTTTACTCTGGGGTCCATTTGCAAAGGGTAGAGGGTGGCTAGGTAGGTGCTTGCCACTGATCCTCAGCACTAGGCAACTACGTCTAAGGCTAATTATTTCCCGGCCTAAATTTAGGAAACGCTTACTTTTAGGTTCTAAGCTTGGGGGGAAATTTTCAGCTGAAAACTTATCTTCCTGAATTCAGTCGAAAATCCTCCAAACTGTTAGGCTCCTAACCTTTGCTCGGACAAAACCCTTTAACTGAACGCTTCCCCCTGCCAGTGAATTCCCTGAATTATGGGCCTCTTCCAACCTCATTTAGGCACTGAGCCTTTTTTTATTTTTGGGAAACCGACCCCCCATGTGACTGCGTACTGCATGCAATAAGGATACAGAGGCAGCTGACTCAAGCACCCCCATGCTCCTGGGGAAATCCTGCACCCAAATAAACCAAAAACACATCTTGCACACAATAAAGGAAACTTCAGCAAAATTCTGAATTTCCTTTGTTTAACTAACACTGCATAACTATTGCCTTTCAGGAACAGACACTCAGGACAGAATTCCCCTATGAAAACAGTAATACTCCATCATGATATGTGGACCACTGGCTCTCCTCACCTTCTTCCCACTGCTCTCTCGCCCTGGCCTAGGTAATTCCTGTAATTCTCCACCCCCCCCCCCCCAGCTTAAGTGAACAACCTTACCCCCAGGCTTGACCCCACAGCTCTGTCTCCTCTCCCCCAAACTTCACATAGAAACATAGAAATGACGGCAGAAGAAGATCAAACGGCCCATCCAGTCTGCCCAGCAAGCTACGCACTTTTTTTTTTTTTTTTCTTCTTCTCTCTCATACTTGTTACGCTTGGCTTCTAGTAGTCTCTAGTTCTATTTCCCCTCCACCCCACCATCAATGCAGAGAGCAGCGCTGGAACTGCATCAAGTGAATATCCGGCTCTATTAGGGGTAGCAACCGCCGCAATAAGCAGGCCCCACCCCTGCCCCTGTCCACCCAGACTATGCAAGCCACATACAGATCCTCCCTTCCTCATTCCCCCTGCCGTTGAAGCAGAGAGCTGTGCGTTGAAAGTGAAGTATTAGACTTTCTCCCCTGCCGTTGAAGCAGAGATCCACGCTGGACATGCATTGAAATAAAGCATCTGCCCAGCTACACCTCGCTTCCCTGTGAATACACATTTTTTATTTATTTTTTCTTCCTCATTACCTCTTGCCGTTGAAGCTCAGAGCAATGATGGAGTCTCAACCGTGTGTATGTACACTGAACAAGGATATTATCTCCAGGTAGTAGCCCCCATTTCCGCTAGCCACATTAACAAACAACAAATATTGAACAAGCCTAATAATTGGCAATACCTATAGCCTATGACCTCACCGGTAATTTTACATACTCTTACCCACCCCTGTTTTGTTTTGTTTTTTTAATTTATTTATTTGGGAGATAGCAGCCCTCCATCCTTCCGCTCCGTGAAGGTGGAGCACCGACCATGGCATCCCGCTCCGTGAATGCCTCTGTGGCTACTGCCGCTCCGTGCAGTGTTCTGCCGCCTCCTTCCACCCCTGGGCTTGCGGGCCCCGGTTATTGATCCCTGCGTCTGCTACTTTTCGTGGCTGTGACAACTCCCCCCCCCGCCCCCCCCGCACAACAAGACCTTTAATTAGGGCTTCAGGGGCTGCTGCTTCTCCCTTTTACTGCCACAGGTCTGAGGCGATCTCTAGCTCAGCCTTTCTGCACACTTCACCCTAACAATCTCCCTCCTCTTCCCATTACTCACCTGACGCTACCAATCCCCCTCTCCATTCATCCCACCATTGTACCCCACCCCCTCCACACTCTCTTCTCTCTCTTCTCCACCATTTTATCCCTTCCTTTTCCTCCTCCAGTCTCTCCTCCCCAAATGTACCCCATCACTCACACATCACTTGCGCCCTCCCCTCCTCTCCCCAATCAATCATTCCCCTCTCCCCTTCTCCCCGCAGCTTAACTTCAGTCTTTCCCTCCTCTGCAGCTTGACCTCGTCGCGTCTTCGGATGGTCTTCACCACCCTTTCTTTCCCCTCCCAACTTGGTCTCACCACTCATTCCCTACCCTCCTTCCCCACTCTTTCCCTCCTCCACCTCAGTTTGATCTCACCACTCCTTCCATCCCCACCCTCTAGCCTGAACTCCCCATGCTTTCCCTCCTTCCTCTAACCTCACCCCCCCCCCCCCCCCCCCAGCTAAACCCCACTGCTTAAGCTTCTGGGCTGCCTCTGCTTCCTTTCAGCTGCGGCCCGCGCTCCGCTTCCTGCTGGCTCTCTGCACCGCAGCTCGACAGCGAGCCACATTCTGCATTGTGCAGTGCCTCAGATCCCCCCCCGGGAGTACCTCAGGCAACGCTTATATGGATTTTCTACTGACAAATAAATATTGTTAAGAAAGCAATTTTAAAAAAGTGTTATTATTGCTTATTGCTTGCCGAACGCTTTAGACCAAAGCACAGAACAACATATGGAACATCAGAGAAACCCCAAATCTCAGCGCTAACGAAGAAGAGCGTGTCACATGGGATTCTGCAGGGGTCCCTCCTGGGTCCAGTAAAGTTTAACATTTTTATGACCATAGTAACGTAAGGTAACGTAGTACATGTCAACAGACAAAGCCCGACTGGTTCATCCAGTCTCCGCCCAATTATCCTGCTCTACACTGCCATGGATATATCCTACTTGTAGAAACTTGACCAACTTGTAGGATCTTCTTGTTGTGTCCGTCGCTGTCCAACGTCTCTGCTCCACCCACCTTACCTCGTTGGCGACTCCCTCCAGGGTTGATGGAAGGCTAGCTGCTGCGGCGTCTCCAGGCTGTCCTCCTCCAGCGTCCCTGGACCGGCTCAAGGCTGCAAGCCGCCATATTGACCAGATGCCTGCGGTGTCTGAGGGCTGCACTTCCTCTGTTTCCCCTTGCCTCCGCTCTCGAAAGAGTGAAGGGCAGATTGCGTGCAATACTGCAGCCTCCCCCCAACCCTGCTCCTGCCCCCGTCCTTCGTGTTCTTCCATTCATTCCTATTTCTTATTTTTCTTAGATGCTCAAAACAGGATACACAAAATACAACTCATAAAAAACCCAAACCATAATACCACTTACATAAATCCCGTCGCAAGAGCGTTTGAGTTCTGTCACAGTCGGGCCGATGCTATATCGGTGCGCGTTAAAGGACCGCCATGATATTAAGTCGGAGGAAGTACAAAAAAAGCAGTAGTTTCTACTTTTCTGGACACTTTTTGGACTTCTCCAAAATTAACGCCTGCTAGGGACAGGCGTTAATTTTGTCGAGTAAGAATGTGCTCATCGGGCGCACATTTTATTTTGGCATCAGGAGGAATAGATAATAACCTCATGAACGTGCATTTGCATGCGATGAGCGCCGTTACCTATGCGCACGATCGGATGTGCATGTTGGTGGCGCTAACCCCCCGTTTTTGCCTTGGAGGTTATGGACGCGCGTCCAATTGCGCATTGAGCTGCAAGCTGCGGCCAGCGCACGGCATTGCATCGGCCTGAGTGCTGGGTTTCCACCCCGTCTGCTGGTGTCTACCAACTTCTCAAGAAAGAATATTTCCTCACCTTTCCTCTGAACCTTTCTCCTTCCAATTGATATCATGACCTCCCCCCTGACTCTGAGATTTCTTTCCTGTGGCAAATGTCACCTTCCTGTGATTGAAGTCTGGGAAATGTTTGAATGCTTCTTTCACATCGCCTCCCTCCGTTCCCGGGACCAAAGCCGTTTTCATGTGTAAAGTCTGCGTGCACATTTTATACGCAGACTTTGATGAGTATTTTCAAAGGAAACTTACACGCATAACTTTGCTTTGAAAATACTCTATTAATTACACAGTAAATGATGGCAAGTGGGCCATCCAGTCTCCCCTGCAAGTTATTAAGGGTGGTAACTGTCGCTCCATGCACGTTATTTAAAAAGGGCTCCAGGGGTGATCCGGGAAACTACAGACCAGTGAGCCTGACTTCAGTGCCGGGAAAAATAGTGGAAAGTGTTCTAAACATCAAAATCACAGAACATATAGAAAGACATGGTTTAATGGAACACAGTCAGCATGGCTTTACCCAGGGCAAGTCTTGCCTCACAAATCTGCTTCATCTTTTTGAAGGGGTTAATAAACATGTGGATAAAGGTGAACCGGTAGATGTAGTATACTTGGATTTTCAGAAGGCATTTGACAAAGTTCCTCATGAGAGGCTTCTAGGAAAAGTAAAAAGTCATGGGATAGAAGGTGATGTCCTTTCGTGGATTGCAAACTGGCTAAAAGAAATGAAACAGAGAGTAGGATTAAATGGACAATTTTCTCAGTGGAAAAGGGTAAACAGTGGAGTGCCTCAGGGATCTGTACTTGGACCGGTGCTTTTCAATATATTTATAAATGATCTGGAAATGAATACGACAAGTGAGTTTATCAAATTTGCAGATGATACAAAATTATTCAGAGTAGTTAAATTGCAAGCGGATTGTGATACATTACAGGAGGACCTTGCAAGACTGGAAGATTGGGCATCCAAATGGCAGATGAAATTTAATGTGGACAAGTGCAAGGTGATGCAAATAGGGAAAAATAACCCTTGCTGTAGTTACACAATGTTAGGCTCCATATTAGGAGCTACCACCCAGGAAAAAGATCTAGGCATCATAGTGGATAATACTTTAAAATCATTGGCTCAGTGTGCAGCAGCAGTCAAAAAAGCAAACAGAATGTTAGGAATTATTAGGAAGAGAATGGTTAATAAAATGGAAAATGTCATAATGCCTCTGTATCGCTCCATGGTGAGACCGCACCTTGAATACTGTGTATAATTCTGGTTGCCGCATCTCAAAAATATATAGTTGCAATGGAAAAGGTACAGAGAAGGGCGACCAAAATGATAAAGGGAATGGAACAGCTTCCCTATGAGGAAAGGCTGAAGAGGTTAGGGCTGTTCAGCTTGGAAAAGAGACAGCTGAGGGGGGATATGATAGAGGTCTTTAAGATCATGAGAGGTCTTGAACAGGTAGATATGAATTGGTTATTTACACTTTCGAATAATAGAAGGACTAGGGGGCATTCCATGAAGTTAGCAAGTAGCACATTTAAGACTAATCGGAGAAATTTTTCACTCAATGCACAATAAAGCTCTGGAATTTGTTGCCAGAGGATGTGGTTAGTGCAGTTAGTGTAGCTGGGTTCAAAAAAGGTTTGGCTAAGTTCTTGGAGGAGAAGTCCATTAACGGCTATTAATTAGGTTTACTTAGGGAATAGGCACTGCTATTAATTGCATCAGTAGCATGGGATCTTCTTGATGTTTGGGTACTTGCCAGGTTCTTGTGGCCTGGTTTGGCCTCTGTTGGAAACAGGATGCTGGGCTTGATGGACCCTTGGTCTGACCCAGCATGGCAATTTCTTATGTTCTTATGTTACCCCCATGCCTTCTCTTAAGGGTAGAAACTGGCACTCCATGCAGCTTATCCCCATGCCTTCTATTAAAGGCAATAACTGCTGCTCTATGCCTTCTGTTAGGGGTAGTAAATAAGTAAGAGTCATAGTCTGGCAGGTTGGAATCAGGAATCACCCCTATAGAAGTGGCATAGGACTGCAGGGCAGGACTGGAGATGTTCTTCTGCCTAGCCAGCCCCCTCTCTCGCAGGTTTGAGCCCTTGGGTTCTGGGGGCCAGTAGTACTTTCCTTCTGAAGGACACATTGGCTGGTACTCGATTCAAGCACAGGATGGAAGCTGGATCCAGGCACTGACGTTAAGGCTGGTGCCGAGGACAGGCAGGGCTGAGTGCAAGGCTGATACTAAGGACAGGCAGGGGCAGGATACATGCAGGTCTTCAACAAGAACAAGGGCAAAGTATGGTAAATTGACAAGGGACTGAACAGGACTGGACAAGGACAGGACTAGGCCACACAACAGTAAACAAGAAAGCCCAAACAGGCCACAAGACTGGACAAGGTCACCCTAGCAGACCCAAAGATGCCCAGCAGGTCTCTGTGGACCTGCTGGGCATCAGGAGGCGGAGCAGGAGGGGAAGCAGAGACCGACTGGAGCTTCGCCAATACCAGCCAGGTTAAGCCCTTGGGTACCGGGGCCGGCTGGTCTTAGGCGGGGCCTCCGCATGGTTGATCCCGAGGAAGATGTTCAAAGCAGGGAGCCAGGAAGCAACGGATACACAGGGTCCGAAGGAGCTGAGATCAAGACGAGGCCTGGATCCAGAAGTCCGGACAGGCTGAGGCAGGCTTGAGAACAGGAACAGATTAAGTCCAGGTTTGAAAGTAGGCAAGAGCCTAAGAAAGGCCAAATCCAAGCAGTCAGCTGGTGGCAAAGTCAAGTGCAAGCGGAAGTCAGGGCAGGCGGCTGGAGACAAGGTCAAGTGCAAGCTGAAGTCAGGGCAGGCAGCTGGAGACAAGGTCAGGTGCAAGCAAGATCTGAGCCAAAGAATCCATCCAAGGCATGGTCAGGAACAAGCGAGGGTCAAGCCAGGAATCCATCCAAAAGGTAATCGGGAACAGGCGAAGGTCAGGAACAGGAAACTGGTACTGGAACTCGGGAACTGGAACAAACAAACACAGGAGCAGGAACAGGAACACGAAGGAGTAGCAACTAAGCACATGACAAGAAGCATGGAGACCTGTTGCTAAGGCAAGGACCGGATGGCAGGGCCTGCATTAAGTAGCAGGGCCTGGTGAAGTCATCATCCGGGGCCGCGGGAAGGTTTCCCGCCACGGCCCCTTTAAAGTCAGGAAAGGCGCGCATGCGCCTAAGGCAAAGTGACTGCAACTACGTGGTGGCAGTATCTCCCCTCCATGCACGGGGAGAGACCCAACTGCGACCAGAGGGAGCCCCAAAGCAGCCGGAGGTACCTGGGGAAATGGTAGAAGCGGCTGCCTATCACTGCCAAAGAGGAAGGTCTGGGACCCAGGCATCAGGGGTGAGTAGAGCCGGTCGTGGGCCTGCCGCAGCCGGGACACGCAACACTCTGAGCAAAGCAGGAGAGCCTAGAAGGCTACAGACAAGGCAAGGAAACCTGGAAGACTACAGAGCAAGGCATGGAGCCAAGACAGACCACAGAGCAAGGCAGGAAACCAAGGTAGGCCACAGAGCAAGCCAGGAAGCCAAAGTAAGCTACAGAGTAAGGCAGAAGGCCAAGATAGGCCACAAGGCAAGACAGGAAGCCTGGGTAGGCCACAAGGCAAAATAGAATAGTAAGACAAGGCTGGCCAGGTCAAGGAGCCAAGGTGACTCCATGAAAAGACAAGGAGGGCTGGAATTGCCATATCAGGTGATTAGCAAGGACATAGCTAGGACAGCTGTGGGTGAGGCTTGCTGAAGAGCTCTGCTGGTGGAGAAGCTGAATAACAGGCAGAACTTTGGCACAGAGAGGCTGAATAGCAGACGAAACCATGACAGAAAGGAAAGATAGGTAATTTTAAGTGTGTTTGCCTGATAATAAGGAAATGTATGGCTATGTTTAGCTATGTAAGGAAATGTATAGCTAAGTTTAAGTGTGTTTGACTGATAAAGAAAGGAAAGGTAGGTAATTTTGAGTGTGTTTGCTTGATAAAGAAATAAAAGGTGGGTAATTTTAAGTGTGTTTGCCTGATAATAAGGAAAGGAAAGGTAGGTAATTTTGAGTGTATTTGCTTGATAATAAAGAAAGGAAAGAGGTAATCTTAAGTGTGTTTGCCTGATAATAAGAAAAGGAAAGGTAGGTAATTTTGAGTGTGTTTGCTTGATAAAGAAATAAAAGGTGGGTAATTTTAAGTGTGTTTGCCTGATAATAAGGAAAGGAAAGGTAGGTAATTTTGAGTGTATTTGCTTGATAATAAAGAAAGGAAAGAGGTAATCTTAAGTGTGTTTGCCTGATAATAAGAAAAGGAAAGGTAGGTAATTTTGAGTGTGTTTGCTTGATAAAGAAATAAAAGGTGGGTAATTTTAAGTGTGTTTGCCTGATAATAAGGAAAGGAAAGGTAGGTAATTTTGAGTGTATTTGCTTGATAATAAAGAAAGGAAAGAGGTAATCTTAAGTGTGTTTGCCTGATAATAAGAAAATGAAAGGTAGGTAATTTTGAGTGTATTTGCTTGATAATAAAGAAAGGAAAGAGATAATTTTGAGTGTATTTGCTTGATAATAAAGAAAGGAAAGAGATAATTTTAAGTATGTTTGCCTGATAATAAGAAAAGGAAAGGCAGGTAATTTTAAGTATGTTTGCTTGATAATAAAGAAATGAAAAGTAGGTAATCTTAAGTGTGTTTGCCTGATAATAAGGAAAGGAAAGGTAGGTACTTTTGAGTGTATTTGCTTGATAATAAAGAAAGGAAAGAGATTATTTTAAGTGTGTTTGCCTGATAAAAGAGAAAAGAAAGATAGATAATTTTAAGTGTGTGTGATGCTTTCACTGGTCCGTACACCATCTGCTTGAGTCTGTTCCCAGGTCCAAACCTTGACTGTATTTATCTTAAAAGTCCCAAGGTGGGATTTGAACCCTCACCACCTGGATGGAAGGCAGATGCCTTCCCCACTGAGCCAGCAACTCACTTACCAACCACTGGCTTCAGAAGTCCCTCTCAAAGTCCATAGTTCAAAAGTCCGGCCCCACTGGGCCTAACTGCCACCTCCCTCCGTACCTCTGGGACCTCAACCCTTCCCCAGAGGTACAGCCACCCACCGGCAGTCATCCAGGCAAAGTATCCTTGTCGTACGTCCAAACAACAAAAGTCCCCGCGCTCACCTTCCTTGTGATAGTTGCTGCAGTCCTTCACACGGTCGGGGAATGTCCAGCACTGCCGTCTCCCCAAGCAGACAGGAAATCCAATCCTTCTTCCTCGGTCCCCCACAGGAGACTGACACTGCTCTACTAGGGAGTCCTTTTTATCCTGTGGGAACTCCTCCGCCAACTGATTGGCTCCAGGGAAGTCCCACCCTTAACCTCTCACACCTGTGGTTCTTCTGTCCTTGTAACATCCGGGGGAAGGAATCAAGGGATGTCTCTAGCCTGGTGTTGCTGTATTTTCCTTCCCCCCACTTCTAGAACTTTGGTTCCTAGCTTTATTCTTCCTATCCAGTCTAGCATAGTGACCCCGTCACAGTGTGTTTGATAAAGAAAGAAAAAGTAGGTAATTTTAAGTGTGTTTGCCTGATAAAGAAAGGGAAGGTGAGAAATTTTTAAGTGTTTGCTTGATAATAAAAGGAAAGGGAAGTAATTTTGAGTGTATTTGATTGATAATAAAGAAAGGAAAGTGGTAATTTTAAGTTTGTTTGCCTGATAAAAACTGCCTCCCTTATTCAGTTCCACCCTCACTCGACCTCCAATCCCCATTTGCCCCTCCCTATCTGTCCAACTCCTCCACTGCCCTTCTACACCCCTTCCTGCCACCCCCTAAATACTTTATATTTAAGAGAACAACCATTGAATTGATAAAATATTTCCAGTCTTTTATAGTACCATTTTAGTACTACATAAGTTGTTTGTAACTGTACATATATTCAACTGTATATAGTTACTCTATTTGTTTTTTTTCTCAATCTTTACTGCCTTTCTCATCTCCTCCCTGTCTCCTCCCCCTCCCCATCCCCCTTCCTCTTCTCGCCTTTTTCCCCCTCCCGCTCCCTTGTTTTATTGTAATTTTCCTCCTTTCTGTTCACTGTAAACCGGCATGATGTGCTTCACGAATGTCGGTAAATAAAAGTTCATAAATAAATAAATAAATAAATAAATAAATAAAACAGAAAAGAAAGGTAGGCAATTTAAATGTGCTTTTTTATCTCCGCCCCCCCCCCCCCCAGTACATTCTTTGATTTATAGACTCTTATCCCATTTGAGGGCTCAAGAGTCCAGAGAGAGTGCTGACTGCAGAACCTTTGTCTGCTGGTGGTAAGTTGGACTTGCTGGGAAAGAACACTTAAAATCTTTTTTAGAAAATCTTAAAGAATTAAACTATTACTGGCTGTGTTTATTGTGTGCTAGTTTTTAAGGCTAGTATTTGTTTCCAAGTGTTAAGAATTGTGTGTGCTTAGAAATAGGAATTTGGGTTAATTTTGTGAGCTTATATAAGTTAGTATTTGTTTACCACTGTTAGGAATTGTGAGAGTTTAGGTATAATACACTTTGAACTAATTTTGTGAGTTAGAATAAATTAGTAGTAACAGGCATATTTAAAAGGTGAGATGAGAGAGGCAATTCTAGCCAAAAGAACATCTTTCAGAAATGGAAATCTGAGTGAAGAAAGCAGGAAACGGCATAAGCACTGGCAAGTTAGTTGCAAAGCATTGATGAGGAAGGCAAAGAGAGCATTTGAAAAGATGCTAGCTTTGGAAGGCAAAACTCATAATAAAAGCTTTTTCGGGCACATTCGAAGCAAAAAGCCTCCAAGGGAGTCATTTGGATCATTAGATGATCGAGGAGCAAAAGGGGCACTAAGGGAAGACAAGGCCATAGCAGAGAGACTAAATGAATTCTTTGCTCCGGTCTTCACTGAGGAAGATGTAAGAGAGATACCCAGGCCAGAAGTGAGATTTGAAAGTGATGATTCAGAGGAACTGAAACAAATGTTTTGGGTTACAGTGAGATGGGCTCTACTGTAGGCACCTCCCCCCTCCCCACACACACACACACCAAGCATTCAGTGGGCCATGGTGGCCCCTCTTCTTTTCTTTGGCCACAGGCAGGCAACCAGAGCAGGCACTAAGAAGAGGAAACCATGTGACCAGAGAGACGAGCCCACCAGCGATTGCCCAATCCCCGAAAGGCCAATCCACCCCAGCTTGTGATCCAGGTTGGCCCCCGTCGGAAACAGGATGTGGGCCTTGATGGACCTTGGTCTGACCCAGCATCTTCTTATTACTACTTGATCTCTTTCTTAACAGCATCCAGGTTTCTGTCCTTTTAAATTATATGTTGCTAATGGTTTTTTGCACCCCTAATGCAAGATCTTACACTTTGTTTTAATATTAAGCCTCATTTTCCAAAACCCTGACCATTCTTCAAGCCCCCTCTCAGTTGCTTTCATCCCATCCAGTGTCCTGTTATCTATTCTGTTGCAGATGTTTGCATCAGCCTAGCACTTAGCTTTGGGTTTCCTTGACGGTAACTTTGCCTTCATTAGACTGAGATCAAAAAAGGAGGAACATTAGCCTGTATGTTCAGTTTATTTAATCCTCACCTCTTGCTGGATGACACACGTTCATGCAATCTTTTTGCTTTGCCATATACTCAAGCATTTGCAGGGGACGTTATGTCCACACCAACGACTGTTTAACACGGTCCCTATCCATATGATATCGTTTGCCATTTCTTCCTTCTGTCCTCTGCTGCAAGCTTGATGGCCAAAACGGTCAGGATGATAAGAAATCTTTACGAGCTGGAAGAGGAAAGGGTGAAGTTGATGTTTGTCTCAATGGAACAGACTCCAAACAAAAAACTAGAGCAAAAAACTCGAACAACAAAATCTAAATAACAACAAAATATTCACGTAGAGAAAAATCCGAACACTTTTCATATATGAAAAGCTAGTTATTTCAATGGGGAAAATGGTATCAGATACAGTAATGCTTGTAAATTATAATCTACAGGTGCTTGCCCGCAATGGTATTCAACCAGTATCATATACCAAGCTGTTGTTCATGTTATGACCCTTTCCCAAAAATATTGTTTTTAAATCATAAAACATTTTATTAGCTTCTGCACAAATATTTAAAATCTACTTAGCTTAGTATCCCGCTCTCTTCAGTTCTTTTATAAGGTTTTTATCTTGAGCGTCATGTAGGCTTGTGACATTTCCTTAAAGTGGAGTGTAATAATGCTTAATGCAAGGCAAGGAGAATAACAGGAGCCCATCATCAGGAGTAGGTGTGGACTGCTATAGTTCTACTGCAGTAAAGTAGTTTTATAAACTTGGGACTTGCAGCGAATTAGCTACCTTTACATATCATGGACTTTCATTCAGGTCCAGACTTACACATAGGCAATGTAGGCAGTTTTGAAGATACCAAATTGTGATGGTGCCATCCAGTCCTATCCTTCACCTGAGAGCTCTCTGGTTTCACTCCAGAAATACTCTGGAGGAGGGGAGGGGCTGGAGAAGGGAGCAGTTCGTGCTCCAACCTCACCCCGTCCCCTCCTGACCAAGCAGAAGGGGAGAGGTGGGCTGAAGCAGACATATCACCCAGCAAGAGATGAGAAATATGAGGAGAAGGACTGAAAATGCAGCATAATTTTGTGCTCTGAGGTGTCCCCCTTCCAGTTTCACCTCCTCCATGCCTATGTCACATGCTCACAGGCCCTGTGCTAACATCTTTCCATAGCTGCCGCAGGTTGGGTGGAGAAGAGATGAGCGGAAGAGTGAAGAGGACTGGAGGAGGATGTGTGCAGAAGGGGAGGACCTGGGTAGAGGCAATCTAGGGGACTCTCCTCTCCTCCCCCTCCCCCCCCCCCCATCCACCCGCTCTGTAATGACTGGGGCCCATCCCAAACTCACCAAGAGTGCCTATGGGTTCCAAAGTCCCAAAACCAAGCCTGCCTTCACTCTTCCTTCGTAGTTATTGTGTGATGGCTTTGCAGTGTCACTTGTATTTGGATGCAAAGAGCCCTTTAGGAAACAGAAGGATCCAGATGCTTTGACAGATCTTGGAGCTTTTGCTTTATCATCTCTGTGAGAGTCATGAGGTGTCTCAGAAGCAAAGCGTTTGAAGTTGTCAGATGCATGCTATTAGTGCATGGGAATGACAGAGTCTATCTCAATGCCTCACTCCACTGATAACACCTGCTGACCCCACGCCATCTAAGCTTCCAAAGTATCACGGAGCTCAGTGGGAAGCCTCTTCTAGTGAATCTGTACGTTGTGAGGCTGCTGACAGTAAGTCTCCTTTCCCCTCACGTCACAAATTCCCATTATTCTAATTTCCGTGATAGGATGAATCCGATGGCATGGGAACACTCTGAGGCAATGACATCTCTGCTGAAGAGCAAACCTAAGAGACCATGGATTTTCTGGTGATGGCTCCCTGACCATGCGGTCATTACGCCAATATGACTCCCTACGGCAGCAGCACACTTGACGTAGTGACTCCCCTGATGTAGCGACTTCCTTGACCCGGTGACTCCCTAATCCAATGACTCCCTTTTGACTCTCCCAATAATGGATTTCCAGATGCAGTGACTCCTTGACACATTGACCCCCATAGGCAGATTGCCCTGATACAGCGATTCCCTAATGCGGTGAGCATGGCCCATTTCTTTCCAGGGTGGCTCACTCTAAAAAAAAAAAAGAAACCCTGGTAGGGTGAGTTATGTGCTAAACAGTCTTACTGTTTTACCAGTTATTGGGGTCGACATCAGGGTGCGGGCAGATTTCCTGAATGAGGGGAAAGTTCCTTTTGTATCCAACTCTCAGCTCAGTTTTCTTGTGTTCTTCTCTTCAGCTTAATGGTGCACATTAGATTGGAAGCAGTGTCCCCCTCAGCCAGGGAATATACTGTACCGAAATATTAATAGAGAGAAGCTTGTCTGAAGAGAAGCAAATTTATGTGATGTAGGATAGGAATGTCAGAGTCTGTGGAGTGTTAGGTGTGCTGCATCTACCCCGAGGGCAAATGATTGTATTACGAAGACACTGAGATAATATCTCAAAATATAATTCGCTTTGTTTGCCTGTGTTGCTCACTCCATCAGTCCCACTCCAAAATCTGCGATGCCTGACCCACCAAATATTGTGCCTTAATAACTTGAAGGCCACCATACTGAACCGCGAACGGCTTCACAAACATCATAACATGCGGGAAAACGGCAAATAGCCTGCGCGATCGCCACCGCAAATTGAAGCGCACCCATCATTTTGCATTTTCCGCGCCATTCGCAAAATTTGTGCAAAATTGCTCATGAGCTGAAGAATCACCCAGAGAAAAATCCTGCAAAGTGGCAAATCTCTGCAAAACCTTTATTACACTTTATTGCAAAAAAAAAGCAATAGACAGTAAAGGAAGAGAACGGATTCAGAAAGGTAGCCCCCGTCTTCCTGGGATTCTTTTCAGCCAGGGCTGATCTGTGGGGGTGAGGTCATCCGCTGGAAGGGCTCACAGACCCCTCTGTGGGCAGGACCTCCCCTCTGGAGGTTACAGATGAGGCCTGGACTTCTTACTCTTTTAAGCAAGCTGAGAACTGATGCTGCTGTGACCTGCGGTTCTAAACATAAGCCCTTTTTTTGTTTTTTTTAACCTGAAGGAGTTGTTTACGAGCCACATGCACAAGTACAAATGAAAGGAGCTGAGCTCCAGCAGATTAGCAGCAAGCACATTTCACCTGTAAGGCTCTTCTTCCTGGGCCGGCTCAACCAGTTTCACTTTACTGACTCGTAAGCGCCGAGTCCCCGCTCTGATGAGCTGACAGGAGATTCCAGCTCTGACCCTTTTAGAACCTTTGCTTGGGAAATTCAGTGAATCACTGGCAGTGGCCAGATGCAGGGTGAGGGCATGGGACAGTCCATGCTGGCTCTGCCCCTTCCTCTTACTGGGGGGGGAGGCCACAGAAAGGCCGGCCTGTGGGATAGCTCAGCCACGGGAATCTTCCACGGTGCTACAGGAGCCCCTGATGTGGACCTTAGGGATCCTTCCTACAGACTCTGGCAGAAAATCAGAGACCGCTGAGGGGGGTCTAATGCAAAACGCTTGAGGGATGGAGCAAAAGGCTGATGAAAGGCAATGCCCCTAAAATGTATGGGAGCACCTGGTCACCATTTTTCTTCTGCTTCATCAAAAATAATACCATTAAATTCTGTTGTCAAAAACTCCCCCAGAAGCCAATATATCCCATCCATTTTTTGATAAAGGCGGAAAACCCTGGGTTTGTTTGTTTTTTCTTTTTTTCCTCTTTTCTCTGTCGCTGCGATCGTATTTATTTGCACCTCTCCAGTCTATATTCCGAGCCTGCAGGTCAAACCACACTTCCTCCATCCTACTGTCCAGAAATTCACGTCTGCACGGCCGTATCCCGGTCGTGCCTCACGCACTGTGCAGTAGCAGAAGAGATTGAGAGATGGCTGCACTTCACAAGCCAAAAAAGTTACTTTAATCTCTTGCATAAACTTCAGGGTTTTTACTCCGTGCCAAGGATAGAACAAATATTAATCAAGTCTCCTCATGCCCTGTGACTGTACTGCAAACAAGACTTCTGTGTCAGTAAGATTTGCACCAATGGAGCCAACAGGCAGAGCAAATATAATTTAAAATTAATTATGCCGTTTCACTGTTTGGAAAAACAAAATTCAATACAAAAAAAAGCTAAGGCAGTACAAACCACAGGCAGGTGCTCTTAAAATAATACAAGAGAGCAAACCCAGGAGCTAATGCGTCTCGCGTAAAGATCTAAGAAATGAATTACTCATTCAAAAACCGGTTAAAAATGGAGGCTTCCAACATGCATCAACGTCTATATGTTACAGTCGTGTTCCAGCAAAGACCTTTTGATAATCTTTGTCGAAAAAAAGAAGACACCCCACCCATATATCTATCTATATATAAGAATCTTTCTGCAAAAACAGTCATCTTAAGATTAAAAAGCCCAGCCAAACAAACCCCAGCCCACACGTGTTTTGACATAGGGCTGTACCTGTCTCTTTCGGCCACATCGGTAGGCATACTTCCAGGTTCTGTCTGGAACAGGTCACCATGGACACTTTACCCTTTGCAATGACAAAAATCAAAAGAGGAACGCAGATCCGGCCTGCCCTGAACACAGGGCTCCCACCGGTGGCCCTTACCGAAAGCTAAGATAGCTTGGCTTGGAGTTATTTTGAAAAGCTAACCTCTGACAGAAGAAGCAAGCCAAGAAGATACGATCTCATTAGCCAAGGGGGTCATCTGTGCATCTGATGGAATATAAACCGCAACGGAATAGACTTCAAAGCGAGGGGAAGAGAGGAGGAACGTAGGACTGGGGGAATGGAGAGCTCACAAAGAGAGATTTCTAAGTGAAAACATTCCCACAAAATCCTGGTGCTGCTGGGTCCTGACAGAGATATTATCCCTCTCAGCATATTTTGTGAATGAAAAACACCCTTATGATTTGTATTGATTTAGTTACTCAATGTATTTTATATTCTGCCTTTCATCCACTTCAGAGCGGATCACGTTCAGTATCGTAGATATTTCCCTCTCCCCAGGGGGGCTCACAATCCAAGGCCTGGATTTATCAAGCTGTGATGTTTTTTCCCAGGAGGAATACATTATAAACATTGCTTGATTGTTCCAAGGGTAAGGCAAGCTACGGTGGACTTAGCTAGTTTGTCTAAATATCTGGGAAATTGCCGAGAGGTCCCCACTGCTTGCTACTTTTCCATATGTTTCGGAGTTTACGTTTTGTGATGAAGTCTTATTTTCAAAATTTTAATGCTAGTTTTCTGGGTGCTGAAGTCAGGATGTATCCCGACTCAGCTAAGGTCGCTCAAGAACGACGCAAAGGTTCCCTTCAAATGCGCCAAGAAGATTTTGCCCTGGCTGCTTCGTTTCTTCTGTGTTTATCCTAGCAAATGTATCGTGAAATTAAAATGAAAATACTTTTGCTTTTTTTTTTTTTTTGTTCCTGAGCAATTAAGGGAGTTTCTTACTGCTAGAGGGGGTGAGTTTTACACGTAACCCAATAGCCATGTTAGTTTATCCATGATACAAATTGGGCGTAGTACCTACCCGCCATCTATTGTATAAATACAGGATTCATTCTGTTCTTTCATTTTGCTCCTCTTAATTTTGATTCCCCCCTCACTTGTTGGTTTTTATTAGAGAGAGAGGCAGATTTGTTTCGCTGATCATATTTTGGATTGTATAACTAGTAGACACCTCTTTGTTGTTTCTTGTGCAAAGGTATTTGCTTTGTATTTTGAAAAATTCTAATAAATAAAATTATTTTTTTAAAAAACATTGCGTAAGGAGCGATATCGCCTTATTGCGGCTTAGTAAATCTAGCCTTTAAGTTTGTACCTGACACAAGTGAAGATAAAGTGACATGCCCAGGCCCACAAGGAACGGCAATTGGTCTGTCCTTCTGTCCATCTGCGACACATCAGGGACAGGGTGGACAAAACCAAAAAGGGGTGAAGACTGGTGACCGCCGCTGATGTGGCTGTTCGGGGGCCAAGACCGAAGCCCACCGCCGAGGCTGAAGATCGAGCCCCGAGCTCCCATTGCCTGACCTTCTTGTACCCCCGCTGCACGTTGTCCAGGAGGGAAGCGGACAGGAGGAGGGGGGGGGGCGGTGCAATGAGTTCCTTTGGGAACTGGCATTTCCAGCAGTCGGCGGGGCCTCTCTCTCACTCTCTGCGTGGCCATAACCCTGGCAATGGGAAGGAGAAGGCGCTGCTGTGGGAGCTGAGCTGAGTGGCCCAGAAACTGATGAAGGCTTTGCCGAGGCTGCTGGGGGGCGATGACCTGGAAAACTGAGTGCAGGACATTGGCCCCTTCCAGGGAGCGTCTCCTGTGCCAGTGGTGGGTGGAGGAGCGCCACGGCCCGCTTATTCCCTGGGACAAAAGCTGCGGAAAGAAACCAACCAGAGAAAAAAACTTTTCCTATTGTTTTTTTTTCATGGTTCTTACAGTTCTAATTTTCCTGCAGTTTTTCCCCATCAGTTTGGTTTGGCGATGGGGGCTTTTTTTTTCCTCGCCTTCCGTCAGCGCCTGCTTCCCAGCTCCCAGCAGTGGCTCGGCATTGCCAAACTGCTCCAGGGCTTTGAGAAGTCGGGTGGCTGACTCACCTTGCAGAATGCTTTTTTTTTTTTTTTTTTTTAATTTCTTTTATTCTCCCCTCTTCTATCCAAATCCCGGGTGATATACGGAATGACTCACGCACCCTTGCCGACTGCTTCACTTCGGTATCTGTGGTGCCCATTTCAATAGAAGGGAGCAAGGAACTATAAATACCATAATGCACTGCCATCCCGGAATATAATTACATAAACTCATATAAATTGCCATTTAATTCTAGACTTGTATTTTTCTGTGATGTTGACAGTGCTTTGAAGGTGCAAGATCAATACAGTTTGGATACTACAGGAAGGTAGAGCCAGGACTTACATGGGTCACTGTCTGAAGGTCAGTCACTGCCCAGAAAAACTTACAGTCCAGAAGGGGGGGGTGGGAGGAAGGTCATAAGACGGATTCAGTGGGTACTGGTGGCTATTTTCTAGAGATATGCAGGGTATGTGTGTGTGTGGAGGGGGTTGTTTGTTTTTATTTTTTTGGTTTGTTTATTGGTGGGGTCCTTTATTTTGGCTTTTTTTTTGTTTCCTTTTGTTTTTTCCGTTTCAGTGCAAGTTAAATGGTTTTTACTCCCGATTAGCCATCTGCGCAAATAGCAAATGCATATCCAGGGCTGGTGCATCCAATAGGTTGAACTAGGCGGGTCGCCTGGAGTGCCAGTCATTAGGGGTGGGCAAAGACAGCCATATGGTGCTGCGAGCACAGCCCATCCAGGGCCGGTGCGAGGTGTATTAAGGCACCCTAGGCAAACCTTACAGGTCCTGGCGCCCATTCCCCATACACAATTTTAAATTATGCATTTATAACATATTTACATGAAAAATGAACATTCTGAGGTAAAAATTAATATACAAGTTGTTTGTGATAATTTCAATGCACTGTTGTGATGCCAACAAGAAACTTTGCATCTTGGAATTCATATGGCATCATACCTATTGTGATATATTTCGGCATGGTCTTCCTGTAATCAACACAGTACTATCTGCCAACACTCAAAGAATAACAACCCTACCTATGAAAAAGAATACCAAAAATTATTACAACCAGAATCTAAAATATCAATACAACCTCCTATCAGGAAAACAGAACAGGCTAAGCTACTACAGATCCCTACAGAGAAACCACATGCTAAAAGAATGCTTCATCTCAGTCTTTGCATGCAGAACACAAACTCTCACCAAACACAGAATAAAGCCACATAAAGTATAAAAGAGAAATGTGCAGACAAAAACTGAACTGTAAAACGCATCACGCCAGACTCTATACAGTGTACAATGGAAAAACAAAATTTCACACCATTCCTCGTGAAAACAATCAATAAAATCAAGATATATAAATCATTAATCATAATTATAAAATCATACTAATAAAAATTTCAAAACAGCTGATGAATAGAATATCCAATAATTAAAGACTCATGCAAATTTGAAAGCTTTACCAAACACCAATAAATATTTCAAACAGCAGACACAATCACATACTACCCAATAATTAAAATGGTAGTCAATCAAGAAAAATGAACTTAAAAGCCACCTTTACTTACCCTCTCCAGCAGTTTGTCCTACTCCTTTCCTTGCAGGCCACACCAGAAGCAGCAGTAGCGGATGAAGCTGTCCTCACGGTCCTCTTCCTTAGGGACCACAACCAGTCTCTTCTCTCTCTCTCACACCACACAGCACACACACACCAGTCACACCCTCAGAACCAGTTTCTGTCTCTCACACACCAATCATCTCCCCAACCAGTCTCTCTCTCTCTCTCACTCACACACCACACACACACACACGCACACACATACCAGTCATCTCCCTGATCAGTCTCTCTCACACATACACACGTCACCTCTCTGGCCAGTCTCTCATCAATCACACAATGCTCTCACTCTCTCTTACTTACACACAGGCTTTCAATCATACACATGCTCTATTTCACTTACACACAAGCTCTCAATCACACACTTATTTTTTTTTTTATTATTTAAATTTCTTATATACCGGCATTCGCGATGGGAGTCGCATCATGCCGGTTTACAAATAACAAGTGTGTGACAACAGAATAAATGCTTAATAACTTAAAAACATTAACAAGTGATAGAAGAATAAGGTAGCAGTTACAATAAAACAGGGATAAAATGCAACTTGGAATGAGAGAAGGCAAAAATAGAGATTAGACACTGAGATAACAAAAGAATGACCAAGGTAAATAAAACCAAGGTAAATAAAACCTGCCTCATTAAAAAAGAGAGAACATTATTGAGTTGTCAAAGGTTGTTGATTACCCTGACGGGGAGTTCTTAGTTCTTGAGTTGAGAGTGGGTTCAGTTGGTGTCTGGAAAGGCTTTCAAGAATAGCCAGGTTTTAAGTCTTTTTCTGAAAGTGGGGAGGCAAGGTTCCTGTCTCAGTTCTGGTGGGATGGAGTTCCACAAGGTAGGTCCTGCGCTGTAGAGAAAGCCCTGTCTCTGAGAGTCTATGGTTAAGGTTTTTGCAGGAGGCACATGTAATGAGTCTCTGTAGGACTCTCTGATAGGTCTGATGGAGGTATGTTTTTAAATGGATTTGGAGGTTAAGCGGAGAGAGTTGATGAATGCTTTGTAGATGGTAGTAATGGATTTATATAAGATTCTATAGTGCACTGGCAGCCAATGTAAGTCTTTGAGAATCGGAGATATGTGGTCTCTTCTTGTGTTTGTCAAAATTCTGGCCGCCGTGTTCTGAACCATCTGAAGAGGTTTAGTATGAGAAGACGGGAGACCTAATAGAATAGAATTGCAATAATCTAACTTAGAGAAGATTATTGATTGCAAAACTGTTCTGTAATCGTGGAAATGGAAAAGTGGAAATGGAATCGTGGAAATGGAAAAGTGAGATAGAACACATGTTCTATCTCACATACAAACAGGCTCAATCACACACATGCCCTCTCTCACAGCCACAAGTCAGCCAAAAACATGTTCCACCTCTCTCGCACACACATGACACACACAAGCACCCTCCCTGACTCACATAGACACCACACACATACAGAAGCACCCTCCCTGTTCACATATACACCACACATACAGAAGCACCCTCCCTGTCTCTATACACATTACACTCTCACAGAAGCAACCCTGTCTCACATACAATTACACTCTCACAGAAGCACCTGTCTCACAGACACATTACACTCTCACAGAGCACCTTGCTTTCAGACTTGCATGATTTTTCAATTTTACTAAAAGTGAAGTGATGCTCCCAACCGTTAAATAAGAAAACCATATTCCTATCAGAAGGCGAAATGACACCCTTCCTTCAGGTTCTGTCCTCCCAAGGGACAGCCACCCACACCGTACAAACTTCTCTTGTTTTACACTTTCAGGCAATAAAACAAGTGTCTTTCTTCAAACTATCAGTCGTATGATTATTCATGTGGGAGATATGGAACAGAAAGACATCCTTAGTCAGCTTCCCTTTTAAATGGGAAGATTCCAGTCTTAGTCATTTAAAATATACATTTTCTAAAGGCTTAAAAAAAATAGCAAAACCGTTTCAGATTGGAACTATTCTAGTCTTCATGCTTAAATTATGCTTAAAAAAAAAAAAAAAACAAACCCCCACCTGGCATCAGTATCTTAAATTTGTGATTTTGTGGAGATGAACATTTTAAATATTTTAATTTTTTTTTTTGCTTTAGTATTTGTCTCTACCCACTTTATTAAATTTTATTTTCCAGAAGAAGGATGCTTAAAATTCAGTAATTTCATCTTTCATTCAAAAGTTGCGCTACCAGCACAAAAGTTGAGGTATATGTATTAATCACATTTCATTTTTTAAACTGGCAGATTCACACACAGATACACACACACAGAAAGAAGATCGGCACAGCCGGAGATCAGGCACCGAGACTTAGGGGGCGCCATGGCAGGCAGCCAGCCCCCAACTCGCCCTGCCTCCCCCCCCCCCCAGTACCACCCCTCCCCGCCGTCCCCCCTGGTGGTCCAGCAGAGGGCCCAGGAGCGATCTGCCGCTCCCGGGACCTCAGCTGCCACTAACCAAAATGGCACCATGGACTTCAGCCCCTACCATGTGACAGGGGCTACCAGTGCCATTGGTTGGCCCCTATCACATGCAGGGGCTAAAGGTCAATGGCGCCATTTTGCTTAGTGGCAGCCGAGGCCCCGTGAGCAGCAGATCGCTCCAGGGCCCTCCACTGGACCACCAGGGGGGGCATTGGGAGGGTGGCACTGGGGGGAGGCAGGGTGAGTCAGGGGGCTGGCAGAATTTTGAAAGGGCACTTTTTGCCCTTTCAAAATTCTGCTGCCTGCCGCGGTGCCCCCTAAGTCTCAGCGCCCTAGGCACAGACCTAGCTCGCCTAGTGGTTCCTCCGGCCCTGAGCCCATCCCACTCATGGCCGAGAGGAGTACGTCAGAGACTTGGCAGGCTGTGAGCAGCATCCATCCTGCTCATGGACAAGAGAAGCAGAGTCTCAGTAGGCCATGAGTGGCACCTGTGTGTGTGTGTGTGTGTGTGTGTGTGTGTGTGAGTGTGAGAGATTGTGTGTATACGAGAGAGCAACGGTGTTAGTGAGAGAGAAGAAGGGAGCCTGTATAAGGATGAGTGTGTGAAATGAGACAGGAACCTAAGTGTGTGTAAGAGAGGGGGCCTGTCTGAGTGAATGAAGTTGGGGCTGGAGCCAGGGCCGGGGCCTGGACTGGGGGGGGGGGGGGGGGGGGGGGGCTGCAAGGCAGAAGGTTAATGCCTAGGGCGCCTAATACCTTGCACCGATTCTGCATGAAGCTTGAATGCCTTTTGTATGCACGTGCTTAACACTAGCAAATTCCCAAAGAGAAACTACCTGGGGCACACACGTACCTTGCAAAATAAGCAGGCTCTTGCAAATTGCCCCCTTGGAATGGTCTCTTTTCAGAGTTCACATCGCCCACTTCTCTTTGAGGCCACCACTTTTCCCTGTCCTGTTATTGATTGGACTGGCTTTGCCTGGTATCCTTGTGGTTGCACTTTGCATGGCTAAGGAATGGAGTATAGCCAGGTTTTAAGGAAGCATTTTGCTTGGACAAACGGCGCGCTATGCCATTTCATACCAAGCGAGCTTTGAAAAGAGAGCCAACGATTCCAAAAAAAAGTGCGAAATGTCTCTTACCTGGCACATGGTTCGGTTCAATAAACTTGATTGTTATCCTAGTGATGCTCATCATTGCCCCAACATAACCTATGAAAGCAAGCATTAGGAATCTGTAACTTGACCTGCTCCAAAGCTAATTACATGCCGGCATGAGTAACACCGAATTCCTGGCTACACACCCTGGGTACGGGACTGATGAGTAAGCTCACTTTATATGAGCAATGCAAATCACTGCTGAGGAAGGGATTGTTCTGGATTTTATGCTTATCCAGCTTGGCTTAAATTCATAATGAATCAGGAGTCCAAAAATAGCCTCCTTGATTACGGAGAAAGACGTCAAATTATCCAACCCATGCAAAACCTGCGTCGTTTACAGGTATTACGGCACCACAGAGACACTGGAAATATCACTCAGATATGTCTCCATTATCGTTAAATTGGCTTTCACCAGTTTCTCTCTCTTTCGCAGCTGACATTTTACCATGGAAACTCCATCCATCTGGCAGGTCAGGAAGATTCTTGGTCCAAGAAAAGTCATTCACAGCTGTCGGGCTGCGGGTTTGAAGCTTTGCTTTGCAGCTGGGAATCGCTGCTGTATCTAGGCAGGCTCCCCACGTATAACAACTTTGCCCCTCGTCCAATCATTTGATATTAAAGAATGCACCATTGTTTATTTAATGTTATTTATTAGTCGCTTGGGGTGAATTCTGAAAGCCCGCTCGCACCAAAAGCAGGAGATGGGCGAGTGTGTCGGGCTGGCGGGCACCGAGTGGATTTCAAAGGCCGCCCGTGTGTGCACGAATCTCCTGGTACGTGCACCAACGAAAAACTCCCCCCAAAAAAAGGGGCGGGCCGTGGGAAGACCAAGAGATGTGCAGGAGCGTGCAACCAGGGCCCCCTGCTGCGAAACTTCACTTCTGCTGGGGACGACGTGTAAGTTAGAAAACAAAAAAAAATATATAAAGAGGTGAGCGGGATTATAAAGGTTTGTAGGGGTACTTAACCAGGGGAGTTAGGAAGCCCGAAGGAACTAAGAAACATCAAGGAACCTACATTTTTTTTTTAAAAAGCTTCTACAAAAATTATTTGTTCAAGAAAGCAGATTCTTCTGAGTTCTTCCTCCTGATTGTCCTTAAGATTTTGTTTGGTCACGATTTATGTTTTTATTCTTACTTAAGCTATTTGTTTTCAATTTGATTGTGGATGTGTCATTGTACCCACCCCACCCAGAACACAGGAAGGGCGGGTGACAAGCGTTTTAAAATAAAATAAATAATGAATAGACTGGCAAACTGGGAACGAATCGTGAAAACTGGTAATTGCGTCGGCATGCGTATCTGCTACAATCCCCCCACCTACGCGGCAGAAGTTGCATTTGTGCACGTATGTGCACGCCTACTTAAACTTGCACGCACGTGTGCCCACGTACGGCCTGTGTTATACCATGCGCACACATAAGCACGTGTGTTATAAAATGGCCACGTCCCTGGGCACCAGCCTATAAATAATATTCTTTAACGCCGCTATCCTTGTCTCCTTCCTCCCCCAGTTCTACAACCTTGTTTTATTGTAACTTTTGCTTCCTCCGCACTTGTTAAAAGAACAGTTTTTGCACCCCCCCCTGTTGTCTGTAAACCGGCATGATATGATCTTATCATGAATGCCGGTATAGAAAAACCTTAAATAAATAAAAATAAAATAAATAAATGCGCACACAGCGTGCCCAGGCGCTGTTTCAATGTTATCGTCCCAATGTGTTGAAAAAAAAAAATGGTTCTGGATGGTGTATACTACAGTATGAAAACAAAATAAAATTGGTCGTTGATTGCAACCAAATGTAAATACTGGGTTCGGTTTTCAAGTTCCAAATGTATTTGTTGGGGTTTAATAGGAATTACATTCTTATGATATTCTTGAACTAGGAAATGAACTTTCAGTTATATAGATGGAAACCAACATTGTATCAATAAACTCGGATTCCACCCACAACATAATTTAACTTGCCTTTCTATACAATGTACTGTATAGACACAAACGGAGAAAAATGTCAAAAGGATTTACACATTTAAAACAATTTACACCTGTGAATGCACATTACGTGCATAAGTGGACTTTGAAAATTGCTATGATGTATGCCTTTGAATTGACAATCGGTTTTACCTGTGCTAAGTGCATTTTAAGCACGTAAATAGGCTTTTGAAAATTGCTATGATATATGCTACTTTATATGTGTAAATGCTTTTGAAAATTACCCCATCTGAGAGAATTTCAAAACCCATTTACCTGGGTAAACAAACTGTCTGAAAATTGCCCTCATGTACATAGGTAAAAGTAGATGCATAAGCACTGGCAAATTAAACGTAAAACACCGATAAGTCAATCAAAAAGAAAAGTTGATAAGAAGCTGACCATAGAGGCAAAAACTCATAGTAATAACTTTTCCAAATAAATCTGAAGCAGGAAGCATGTGAAGGAATCTGTTGGACCATTGGAATAAGGGAAGATATGGCCATTTATTTTTATGTGATATATATTCCATCTTTCAGTCACATCAAAGCACATTACATTCAGGTATTTTAGGATTTCTACTATCCCCCAGAAGGCTTACAATCTAAGCGGAAAGACTAAATGAATGTTTTGGTTCAGTGTTTATGGTGGAGGATGTTGAGGAGTTACCCATGCCAAAAATGGTATGTAATTTTAGTATCCAGAGGAACAAAAAAAAATCATGGTGAACCTGGAAGATGTAATATGGCAAACTGACAAACTAAAGAGTAGCAAATCACCTGGACCAGATGGTATATACCCCCAGAGTTCTGGAAGAACTAAAAAAATGAAATTGCAGACCTATTACTAGTAATTTGTAACCTATCATTTAAACTGTCTATTGTACCTGAAATGTAGAGGGTAGCCAATGTAATGTCAATCTTTAAAAAGGGATCCAGGGGTGATCCAGGAAACTATAGACTGGTAAGACTGATGTCAGTGCTGAGAAAAAGGCATAGAAACTATTTTAAAATATAAAATTGTAGAACATATAGATATAGTTTAATGAGACACAGTCAACATGGATTTCCCATGGGAAATCTTGCCTCACCAATCTGCTACAAATCTTTTTTGAAGAGTTAATAAACTTGTGGATAATGGTGATCTGGTGGATATATTGTATTTGGATTTTTAGAAGTCGTTTGACAAATTCCCTCATGAGAGATTCCTGAGAAAATTAAAAAATCATGGGATAGGAGTCAACGTCCTGTTGCGAATTGTGAACTGGTTAAAAGACAAGAAAGAGATTAGAAACTAAATGATCAGTTTTTCCCAGTGGAAAAGGGTAAACAGTGGAGTGCCTCAGGGATCTGTACTGGGACCTGTGCTTCTCAATATATTTATAAATGATCTGGAAAGGAATACAACGAGTGAGATTATCAAAATAGCAGATCATACAAAATTATTCAGAGTAGTTAAATCACAAGCGGATTCTGATAAATTGCAGGAGGATCTTGAGAGACTGGAGATTGGGGCATGCAAATGGCAGATGAAATTTAATGTGGACAAGTGCAAGGTGATGCATATAGGGAAAAATAATCCATGCTGTAGTTATATAATGTTAGGTTCCATATTAGGAGCTACCACTCAGAAAAGAGATCTAGGTGTCATAGTGGATAATACCTTGAAATCCTTGGTTCAGTGTGCTGCAGTGATCAAAAAAAGCAAACAGAATGCTAAGAATTATTAGTAAAGGAATGGAGAATAAAACAGAGAATATCATAATGCCTCTGCCTTGCTCCATGCTGTGACCACATCTAGAGTTACTGGTGTGCAATTCTGATCACTGCATCTCAAAAAAGATATAGCGGAACTAGAAAAATACAGAGAAGGGAGATCAAAATGATTAAGGGAATGGAACAACTCCTCTGTGAGAAAAGGCAAAAGAGGTTAGGGCTGTTTACCTCGGAGAAGAAACGGCTGAGAGGAGGTACGATAGAGCTCTATAAAATCACGAGTGGAATGGAACGGGTAAATGCGAATCTGTTGTTTATACTTTCAAAAAATAAAACGACTAGCAGACACTCCCTGAAGTTATTATGTAGCACATTTGAAATAATTTGGAGAAAATTAAGCTCTGGAGATAGCAGCCCTTTGTTCTATAAATTAAACACAGTTATTTCAATACAAACTAGCAAGGATTCTAAAAACATTATAGCGAGATAAAATACAGAGAGTGTTCAAACCATGCAAAATGAGAGGAAAGTAACGCTGCAGAAAACTGAACTGTGTCAGCAAGAAATCAGTCTGTATTATGGCTAACAAATTAAAATTCTCTGGCCACAGGCTCAAGTATCTGTGTCCCTGGAGAGATAACTGAACAATCTATTTTATTTATTTATTTTATTTGTGGTTTTCTATTCCGGCATTCACGGAAGTTCGTATCATGCCGGTTACATAAAACAAGGGGTGAGCAATACATTATAACGTACATAACTATAACAAGAGAGTATACTTTACAATTTAAAACAAGTGCATAGAAAAATAAGTTACAATAAACAGGGACCTGAATCTTACTTCTAAATAAATTCCTCCTTAGTGAAGCCCTGCAGTGCCCTCTGAGTCACCGGACCCAGAAGCTACCGCCCTTTTTAGTTTTGTAGTTTTTTGGGGGTTTTTTTTTTTAATCAATCCACAGTTATTTAAATGCACGCTAGCAAAGTGGAGTTGCAGAAATCCTCTTCTTATCCCTGGGAGAAGCCGCTGGGATTCTATCTATCCCTTGGGATCCTGCCAGGTTCTTGTAGCCCTGTTGGAAAAAGGGCTTGCTGGCCCCTTGGTCTGACCCAATATGGCAAATCTTATGTTCATACTCAGATCTGCTTTCTTAGAACTCTGGAGGTAATTTTGAAAAGGTTTTACACGCATAAACCCCATGCTACGATATGTGCTACTTTTAGGCATGAAAGTCCTTTAGAAAGTGACCTTCAGTGCGCGTTGGTTTTCAGGCAAAAAATGTTTCTGCGAATCCTTACAGAATCTGTGGGGGAAAGCACCAACAGAGTTTGAACTGGGCACTTTTGAAAATCAAACCCTATATTTCCACATGTAAATAGCAGTGAAATAAACAAATATGTACGCATGTTTACATTTGCTAGGAATGTGTCATTCTTTGGCACGCTAAATAGATGTGAATGCGAGCCTGTTCCATCCATTTCTCTTGCAAATATTGCAAACGGCACGCTCGCTGCAGGCCTGCGTTTTCTGAGGAGCTGGAATTCAGTTTCTCAAAGTCTTAAAAAGATAATGATTAACAATGCGCATACACACCGCGGTCCCCAGTGCAAACGGCTAATGCAGTGCACAGCGGGATGCATGACTGAGAAAGCGTGAAGCAAAGCACAGTATACATGTACAAGGAGGGCGGCAACACGGCACAAATTCAATGGTCTGTGGCAAGCGTAGAAACCAAGGTCTGCGGCCAGTGCTGCCAGTCGCCATTGTCAGGTGGCCAGATGACCTCCGGATCAGGCCCAACTCGCCTGTCCCGGGGCAGCACGGCAGACCCCAGCTGATCTCTGGCTTTTTCTCCTCACTTCTTTGCAGCTAGGGATCCTCTTGCCTTTTCCTGAATTCTGTTACTGTGGGGGGGGGGGGTGTTGTCTTTTTTTTTTAAATCTCCACCACCTTCCCCCTGAAAACATCAAGGGCACAGTGACAGAAATCCAATGGCAAGCAGCAACTTACTAAATTGAGTTGTCTACCAGCTATAGTGAGTCAAATGACCACTATCCTTCAGATGGATTTCTGCTGTGCTGGGAAATGGAGCAGTTTTCGTCTCTGTGAATTGTCTGTGCACAGTTCTGTTTTCCACCTTGAAAATAAACTCACAAAAATCCCTCATGTTGGCTGTATTATTTATCACTGAGCTGCTTTCCTCCTCTTCCACTGTCAGCTTGAGCAGATGGAAGGCCTGACTGCTCCCCCATGCTCTCTGATTGGCTGTCTGCAGAGAGGAAGAGGAAATATATCATAAATCACGAATATTTAATATCTGATGTTTCCAGTGTGCTTATTTTTAGTTTAAAGAAAAACTCTGAATTTATTTATAAAATTTAAGAATCGCTTTATAGATCATACAATAAAATCTTTCAAAGCAATGTACAACAAAATAATACAGTACAATAAAATATATTTAAAACAATAAAATAATAAAAACAAACATAAAAAAAACAATCAGAGCCATCATGTTGCCAATCAAAATAAATCCATTTATAAGTCGGAAATCATCAGCCAGGTCTTCAAGTTACAACGAAACCGTATTAAATTGGTTTCTTCCCTCATAGTCAATGGAAGATCATTCCATAGCTTAGGCATAGACTGAGAAAAAGATCTGTTTTGCATCTTCACTTGCCGAAAATCTTTTGGAGATGGAATTGGAAGCTGATGACTGTGCTGTGAGCGAGAACATAAGAAAATGCCATGCTGGGGCAAACCAAGGGTCCATCAAGTCCAGCATCCTGTTTCCAACAAAGGCCAAACAAGGCCACAAGAACCTGGCAAGTACCCAAACACTAAGAAGATCCCATGCTACTGATGCAGTTAATAGCAGTGGCTATTCCCTAAGTAAACTTGATTAATAGCAGTTAATGGACTTCTCCAAGAACCTATCTAAACCTTTTTTGAACCCAGCTACACTAACTGCACTAACCACATCCTCTGGCAACAAATTCCAGAGCTTTATTGTGCGTTGAGTGAAAAAGAATTTCTCTCCGATTAGGTCTTAAATGTGCTACTTGCTAACTTCATGGAATGCCCCCTAGTCCTTCTATTATTCGAAGTGTAAATAACCAATTCACATCTACTCGTTCAAGACCTCTCATGCTCTTAAAGACCTTATCATACCCCCCCCTCAGCTGTCTCTTCTCCAAGCGGAACAGGCCTAACCTCTTCAGCCTTTCCTCATAGGGGAGCTGTTCCATCCCCTTTATCATTTTGGTCGCCTTTCTCTGTACCTTCTCCATCGCAACTATATCTTTTTTGAGATACGGCGACCAGAATTGTACACAGTATTCAAGGTGTGGTCTCACCATGGAGCAATACAGAGGTATTATGACATTTTCCGTTCTATTAACCATTCCCTCTTAATAATTCCTAACATTCTGTTTGCTTTTTTTGACTGCTGCAGCACACTGAGCTGACAATTTCAATGTATTATCTACTATGAAGCCTAGATCTTTTTCCTGGTGGTAGCTCCTAACATTGTGTAACTACAGCAAGGGTTATTTTTTCCTATATGCAACACCTTGCACTTGTCCACATTAAATTTTCATCTGCCATTTGGTGCCAATCTTCCAGTCTTGCAAGGTCCTCCTGTAATGTATCACAATTCGCTTGTGATTTAACTACTCTGAATAATTTTGTATCATCTGCAGATTTGATAACCTCACTCGTTGTATTTCGTCCAGATCATTATATATATATTGAAAAGCACCGGTCCAAGTACAGATCCTTGAGGCACTCCACTGTTTACCCTTTTCCACTGAGAAAATTGACCATTTAATCCTACTCTCTGTTTCCTGTCTTTTAACCAGTTTGTAATCCACGAAAGGACATCGCCTCCTATCCCATGACTTTTTAGTTTTCTTAGAAGCCTCTCATGAGGGACTTGGTTAAATGCCTTCTGAAAATCCAAATACACTACATCTACCAGTTCACTTTTATCCACATGTTTATTAATCCCTTCAAAAAAATGAAGCAGATTTGTTAGGCAAGACTTCCCTTGGGTAAATCCATGTTGACTGTGTTCCATTAAACCATGTCTTTCTATATGCTCTACGATTTTAATCTTGAGAATAGTTTCCACTATTTTCCCGGCACTGAAGTCAGGCTCAATGGTCTATAGTTACCCGGATCGCCCCTGGAGCCTTTTTTAAATATTGGGGTTACATTAACCACCCTCCAGTCTTCAGGTACAATGGATAATTTTAATGATAGGTTTCAAATTTTAACTAATAGATCAGAAATCTCATTTTTTAGTTCCTTCAGTACCCTAGGATGCATACCATCCGGTCCAGGTGATTTGCTACTCTTTAGTTTGTCAATCTGGCCTACTACATATTCCAGGTTCACAGTGATTTTGTTTAGTTCGTCTGACTCATCACCCCTGAAAACCATCTCCGGAACTGGTATCTCCCCAACATCCTCATTCGTAAACACGGAAGCAAAGAATTCATTTAGTCTTTCTGCAATGGCTTTATCTTCCCTAACAGCCCCTTTAAGCCCTCGGTCATCTAATGGTCCAACTGACTCCCTCACAAGTTTCTTGCTTCGAATATATTTAAAAATAGTTTTTATTATGAGTTTTGCCTCTATGGCCAACTTCATTTCAAATTCTCTGTTCGCCTGTCTTATCAATATTTTATACTTAACTTGACAATGCTTATGTTTTATCCTATTTTCTTCAGATGGATCCTTCTTCCAATTTTTGAGGATGATTTTTTGTTAAAATTGCCTCCTTCACCTCACTTTTTAACCATGATGGTAATCGTTTTGCCTTCCTTCCACCTTTCTTAATGTGTGGAATACATATGGACTGCGCCTCTAGGATTGTATTTTTAAACAATGTCCAAGCCTGTTGAACACTTTTAACCTTTGCAGCTGCACCTTTCAGTTTTTTTCTAACTATTTTCCTCATTTATCAAAGTTTCCCTTTTGAAAGTTTAGTGTTAGAGCTGCAGATTTACTTATTGTCCCCCTTCCAGTTATTAGTTTAAATTTGATCATGTTTATGATCACTGTTGGCAAGTGGCCCCACCACCGTTACCTCTCTCACCAAATCCTGCATTCCACTAAGAATTAAATCTAAAATATCTCCCTCTCTTGTTGGTTCCTGAACCAATTGCTCCATGAAGCAGTCATTTATTACATCCAGAAACTTTAGGTCTCTAACAAGTCCTGATGTTACATTTACCCAGTCAATATTGGGGTAATTGCAATCTCCCATTGTTACTGCGCTGCCAATTGGTTAGCTTCCCTGATTTCTCTTAGCATTTCATCTGTCTGACCATTTTGTCCAGGTGGATGGTAGTATACTCCTATCACTATACTCTTTCCCAACACACATGGGATTTCTACACATATAGATTCTACTGAGGCATTTAGTCTCTTGTATGATCTTTATCCTGGTGGACTCTATACCCTCCTGGACATAAAGTGCCACACTCCCACCAAGTTGATCCTCTCTATCATTGCGATATAATTTGTACCCTGATATAGAATTGTCCCATTGGTTATCCTCCTTCCACCAAGTCTCTGTGATGCCAATTATGTCAATCTCATCGTTTACTCCTATACACTCTAACTCTCCCATCTTACTTCTTAGACTTCTGGCATTGGCATACAGACATTTCAAAGTGTGTTTTTCGTTTGTATTAACAACCTGCTTTTCAGTTGTTAGGGATAATTCGGAAATCATTAGCTTTGGTGATTTTTTACATACAGGCACATGGACTACATTTGCTTTTATTGGAACCTCTCTGTTGGGATGCCCTAACTCTCCTGTTTCATTAGTATCCTTCAAGGATACATTTCTCCAAACCATGCACTGCTGAGTGACTGTCAGCTTTCCCCCTTGTTTTAGTTTAAAAGCTGCTCTATCTCCTTTTTGAAAGTTAGTGCCAGCAGCTTGGTTCCACTCTGGTTAAGGTGGAGCCCATCCTTTCAGAAAAGTCTCCCCTTTCCCCAAAGGTTTCCCCAGATCCTTACAAAACTGAATCCCTCTTCCCTGCACCATCGTCTCATCCACGCATTGAAACTCTGGAGCTCTGCCTGCCTCTGGGGACCTGCACGTGGAACAGGGAGCATTTCAGAGAAAGCCACCCTGGAGGTTCTGGATTTCAGCTTCCTACCTAAAATCCTAAATTTGGCTTCCAGAACCTCTCTCCCACATTTTCCTATGTTGTTGGTGCCCACATGTACCACGACTGCCGGCTCCTCCCCAGCACTGTCTATATTACTATCTAGGTGACGCGTGAGGTCTGCCACCTTCGCACCAGGCAGCCAAATTACCAGGCGGTCCTCATGTCCACCAGCCACCCAGCTATCTACATTTCTAATAATTGTAGATAGCAGGGCCCAACTATGATGGCCGGCCTAACCCTTCCCTCCTGGGCAGTAGCCCTGGGAGACTTGTCCTCAGTGCGAGAGGACAACGCATCACCTGGAGAGCAGGTCCTTGCTACAGGATCACTTCCTGCTACACCAGGGTGATGTTCTCCTACTGGGAGACCTTTCTGATCTTTCGATTTTGCTTGTCCCTAAATATTCCTGTGATGCTTTCACATCCACCCTCCCCGATGGTTACTCATTGCTTTAGCTTTAATCAATTACAGCTCCCCCTTCCTGAATTAATCCCCCTTGGTTTACGTCTTCCGAGTCACGGCCCCATGGCAAAGCCCCTTTATTTTCTTGCTTGTCTTATGTCTCTGTGCTGAGTAGATTGTAAGCTCCATGGAGCAGGAACCGTCCTCCTCTGTGTCTCTGTACAGAACTGCAGACATCTGGCATGTGCTGAACAAGTGATAACGAGGGCAATAACCTTCCCGTTCTTTTGCTGTGCTTTGAAATACGATTTTGTGATACTGAAAAAACCAATACATAAAATGAAAAATGAGCAAGAAGGCTTGCACCTATGTTTTCGGGATCCTGTCCGGTCCTTGCGACCTGGATTGGTCACTGTCGGAGACAGGATGCTGGGCTTGATGGACCTTTGGTCTGACCCCGCATGGCGGTTTTCATGTTCTTAAGTTGTACAAAGTTTAATTCAGCAGCCCCTGCAGTCGAGCAGTTAAACTCAGGCTGACTTGTCTGACCTTTAGGTTAATTCAGCCCAGCCTTAACGGGTTTCTGCAAACTGATATTTCTGTTGGCAAGAAAGGGGTCATCCGTACACCCAGCTACCTTAATCCTCCGCCCTTTTGACTTTTCTAGGAGAGGGTGAAGGCACATTTGGCCGGCCCGGCTACCGCCCTTGCTGCGCCTGCCCGCACCGGCGCTGGATTTTAAAACGATGCGAAAGAAAGCGCAACGTCCCCCAGCGCCACGCAGAGCGGAAGACTGAACGCTGGAGGGGTGTGCGGGGCTCCTCCCCTCCCCCATCCAGGCGACCCCACGCGCCGGCGGGAGGATCTCGGGGGGGGGGGGCCCCCGAAAAGAAACCGCCAAACCGGGATCAGACGGAAGGGTCCCTGCGCCCGCAAGGGGCAGCTCACGTCCGCCCGCTCTCTCGTGCCCTTCCATTCCCGGACATTAAAGTCTTTCCCTGCGCAGGAGCCTTTCCCTCCGTCCATTATCAATACCCGAACGTACCCCCGAGGTAACCCAGGGAAAAGAAAGCGAGAGGATTTTGCCGCGTCTTAGCAGAAACACGGATAAATAGCAAACAACAAGTGCAGAGAGATTAGAGGGGGGTGTCGGGACTCTCTGGCGTGCAGATAAGCAGTTCCAGGAAACGACACAACCCCTCCCCCCCCCCGTCCTGTTTTCAATGTGCAGGATCCCTCTTTCTCTGCCCCCCCCCCCCCCCCCAAGCTGTCAGCAGGTTTTCTGCGGCCTGCACAGTGGCTTCTGCCACCAGCTCCCAAAATAGCAGCAATATCAATGAGGCTTTTAATAAGGCATTAATCGGAAAAGAGCCCCGAGGGCCAGTTTTCTTTTTATATCCAGGATATATGGTGCCAAGTTTGTCAAGAGAAGAGACAGCGGCGTAATCTCGTATCCCATCCCCCCCCCCCCCCCCTTGTGTGCTCCAAGCACTGCGAGCTCGGGCGACGCTGTCCGTCTCTTCCTGAATATAACAATTATTGCAACCCTGTCACGGCTTCGTTAATCCTCTGACCCAAGGCATGAAAACGCACTTCGGTCAAATGCCCAAGCCTCACCCAGTGACCGCGCCAGGCAGATCCGCAGAGCCGGCCTGATCAGGGCCCATAGGCTTCGCTGCCTGCCAGGGCTCGGGTGGCCCCCGCTGCGGGGGCCGTCGGTTTGGTTTGGCAGCATCGGACCTTCAGGATACCTGGGACCTCTCCGGATTCGACCCAGAGACTCCCGGGTTCGGAGGCTCAGCTCCTGCTCTCCGGGACAGCAGCCAGGATCTCCGGGGGTCTTAACCCATTATGTCCCAGCGTCCCATTTAGAGGACGCCATCCAGCTCTTCCCAGCATGGCTGGCTTTTGTTTTTTTTGCAAGCCTTTACTGAAGAAAGGGTAGGGACTGGGAGGACAATGGAGGCAGGCGGAGGAGAGGGAGGGGGAGTGGCTCTCGTCCCTCGTCCCCCCCCCCCCACGTCCCCTCTGATTGCTTGCGGTTAGCAGCAGGAGCCAATCAGCTTTAAGAGGAGGGGAAAAGACGGCTGTAGGCTTTCCCCTGCGGTCCCCCCGGCTGTTTCCACTGACCAAGGAGGGAAAGGAGAGGGAGGCAGCCAGACTGTGACGGACTGAGACAGTGAGGGGGGGGGGGGAAGCAAGAGAGGAGCGGGCCGTGAGGGTGGGGAGAGTGGGCTGAGAGAGAGGAGAGGTGGCAAAGAGGGAAGAAAGATGTCAGCAACAGGGAGAGGAGAGAAAAGGTGGGAGATGGAGAGGAGGAGGAAGATTAAAGGGGGGGGAGAGAGAGAGAAGCAAGGATGGCAGGAGATGGAGGAGGGATGAGGAATCCAGGAAGATTATGGAGGAGGAAGGGGGGCAGGAACGGAGGAGAGAGTGCAGGAGAAAGAGGGAGAGAAATGGTGAAAGGAGAGAAGGTGCAAAGAATAGGACGAGGGAAAAGAAGGCAAAAAGCAGAAGAAAAAAAGAAGCAAAAGTATTAAAATATCCTCTGCTGAGAGAAGGGAAAGAGCAGAAACAGCAAAGAAAAGGAGGGAAGAAAGAGAAAAGAAGATCAAGGAAGGGAGAGAATGGCAGAGAATGAGGAGGAGAGAGAGAGGGGGTGAGGCAGGAAAGCCACAAAAAGCACCCACGGCTTGGAAACCTTTCCTCTGATAGAGAAGATTGGTTCGGAAGAAGAAAGCAGTTCCTGGTGGGAAGGGGGGGGAGGGAAACCTTGAAACCCTGGCCCCCCACCACCACCACCACCACTACCACCACTACCACCAGCAGCACCACCACCACCACTACCACCACCACTACCACCAGCAGCACCACCACCACCAGCAGCACCACCACCACTACCACTACCACCACTACCACCAGCAGCACCACCACCACCACCACTACCACCAGCAGCACCACCACCACCAGCACCACCACCAGCACCACCACCACCACTACCACCAGCAGCACCACTACCACCAGCAGCACCACCACCACTACTACCACCAGCAGCACCACCACCACCACCACTACCACCAGCAGCACCACCACCACCAGCACCACCACCACCACTACCACCAGCAGCACCACTACCACCAGCAGCACCACCACCACTACTACCACCAGCAGCACCACCAGCACCGCGCAGCTGTGACCCTCAGGCCTTTGGTTCCTTTCTTCTCTCGCTGTCCAGCTCAGAGAGAAAACACTTCCCGGCTCCCTGCCGCGGCCTTCCAGACCCCCCCCCCCCCCCCCAATCCCGCTGGCGTGGTTTCCAGGATAGTCGCAGTCAGGCCGATGCAATACCGTGCGCTGAGCCTAGCGCGCAGGTTAACAAGCACTTGGACGCGCAAATGTGGGCGCTGATCCTAGCATCCGATGCAATGAGGGGGGATCAGTACATCCAAAACAGGCGTCCAAACCGTCACAGTGCTATCAGCTATTACCCCCCACCCAGGGCTGGCGTTAAGCCTTCACGTGCTCCAAGCCATCTGAAAATCACCCCTTCAAGCCCCCCCCAAAAAAAGCCCAAAACACTGCTTTTCTGTGGTTCCTCCCCATACTAAGTAGGAGGAACCACAGAAAAGCAGCTTCAGGTTAGGAAAAGGGACGCCCGTTAATCGAGTGTCCATGATCCTAACCGGCGCATGGCCACATCTCCTGGGCGCCGGGTGCCACGGACTCGCTAAGGGTGCACAATTCATCCTCTTTAACTCGGCCGCCCAGGAGAAGCGATTGTGTGCACGTTCATTACCCTGGAAACCAGGGGGGGGTCTCGGGAAGCAGATCTGGTCAGGATCTGGTAGTTCCAGGCAAGAAGTAGCGGGGGGAGAGCAGGTTATTCGACCTTCTCTTGCTTGGCCAGTGAGGCCTTCCTCTTAGTTGATCGTCAGGGTCGATGCCTCTAGGCCAGAAAGGATATCTGGGCCACTACTAGCCCTTCGAGGTCGGGCACGCTGTCCCCACCCCCGACTGGCCCCGATGGTTTAGATTTCTTTCAGAAAATGAGCAGCGGAGGCTCACGCAGCCACAGTGGGCAGCAGCACTTCCGGGCGTTATAAATCTCGCCGAGGAATGAAATCCCAGAACGTGAGGAAGAAATTCCTGGCAATTTGTGGGACCAAGCGAAGACCTCCATGGTCTGGAAAGCTGAGGTGTAACATCATCAGGGCCCGTGCCAGCTTTTATTTTTTTTTTGCTGCCCTGTGCTCCGTCCCCCTGATTCATTCAGTGTCTGTCCCGGGCCCATCATATAAATCCCAGCTCTGCCCTACAATCTATATGTTTAAAAACTGACCCCCCCCCCCCCCCTCCCACGGATAAGGAAGGGTATGAGGTACCCTAGGCAAACCTTACAGCCTTGCACACTCGCCACCCCTCCCCCCACACACTCCTACACCCTTCACAGACACACACAATTACATTGTGCATTTACAACACATTTTACATGAAAGACATTCAAAAGTACAGTCAGCTGAGGCAGAAATATCACTTACAACCTGCACATTATATTTACATGCACTGCTGTGACAACAACCAGAAAACTCTGCAAAAAAGGCACTTGGAGCTCCTATGGAATTGGACTTTTTGTAATGCATGCTTGGCGTGAGCTTGGCCCTCAGAAAGCCATGAATAAACTGAATTATTCCAATATAGTAAACCTCCCATACCAAAACAACCCTATCTATGAAAAGGCAGCACTGTACATATTACACCTGGCCCTAGGACACCAATAAACCAGGCTGCTATAGATCCCTACACAGAAATTACATGCCAGCAAAATACCTCACCTCGGTCACATATGCAGAAAACAGAGAGACCCTCAGCAAATACAGAATAAAGAGATCAGAAGAACTGAACTGAAACCACAACAAGCCAGCCTCTGTATGCAGAGCAACAATGGAAAAACAGAAACATTACCATCTACTAGATAAATGAAGCTTGACCGACGTGCCGCAAATGCGCAGTAGAGAGCAACTCTACTGCGCATGCGTGGGCAGCACGTCGGTCAGAGCTTGCCTGTAACAAAAATGGCACGGCAAGGAGCAGGAGCAGCGGCGACGGTGACAGCAACGAGCAGTAGCGGTGGTGGCAGCAGCGAGGAGCAGTAGCGGCGGCGGCGCACACAAGGGAGGGAGGGACCTCCCCCAGAGATCTTCCGTCTGCGCCATCCGAAGGGGTTGTGAATGAGCTGAGAGAGGGGGAGTGACTGAGGGGAGGGGGGGAGTGAGGGGAGGGAGGAGAGAGTGACTGAGGGGAGGGGGGAGGGGGAGAGAGTGAGGGGAGGGAGGAGAGAGTGAGGGGGAGGGGAGGGAGGAGAGTGAGGGGGAGGGAGAGGGAGGAGAGTGAGGGGGAGGTGGGAGGGAGACTAGAGGGTGAGGGAGAATGAGGGGGAGGGGG
The DNA here is from genome assembly GCF_901001135.1 of Rhinatrema bivittatum. Taxonomy (NCBI): domain Eukaryota; kingdom Metazoa; phylum Chordata; class Amphibia; order Gymnophiona; family Rhinatrematidae; genus Rhinatrema; species Rhinatrema bivittatum. Next base: position 24,319 of record NW_021821086.1, on the reverse strand, counting down.
AGAATGAGGGGGGAGGGAGGGGAGAATGAGGGGGAAGGGAGGGGGAGAATGAGGGGAGGGAGGGAAGAATGAGGGGTAAGGAAATGGACTAAAAAAAAATGTTAATGTAGCCCGTTGTTACGGGCTTAACAGCTAGTTCTTCATAAAACATTAAATAATAAAATCAAGAAATGTAAAACAATCATAGTGCAATCATATTCATAAAAAGACGAATTCAGTTAATGGATAGAACATACAAAATTTCCCAATCAATAAAATATTTCAAAGCATCTAATGAATAAAAAATCCAATAATTAAAAAATGTTCTATTTCTCCCCCCCCCCAAAAAAAGTTAAATATTTTGAAAGATCAGAATTATCAAATTACACCCAATAATTAAAACTAATAAGGATTAAAAAAAATCTCCTGCTCTCCATGCCTGTGACCTTCTGATTTCCAGTCACCCTGAGATTGTCGTGGATTGGGGGAGGTAGGGACGCCCACATTTTATCTTCTCTATCACACACACGCACAATAACACACTCATTCTCTCACACACATCCTCTCTCTAACATACACAGGCTCCCCTCTCCCTCACAGATACATGATGTGTGTGTGTGTACCTGTGAGAGCCTATATGTTATACATGGACTGTCACAGACACACAACATACACATAGGCTCTCACACAGCCACACACATGCACAAACATACAGGCTCTCAAGCCCACACATACTCTCAGTCACTCACACACATATACACATGGCCTCCTGTTATCTTCGGGCCATGGTAGGATGAGTTCCACCACAGCCCAGCGGGCCTTCCTGATTTGGGGGCTGTGTGCACACATGGGTGCATGCACCCACTCAAATGAAACACAGACCTGTGTGCAGCCTTCTCCTTCTTCAGCGGCCCCGCGGCCTTTTCTGCTGCTGCCAGCTCTCTTGCCGCCTCCCCTGATTGTGCCACCCTGTGCAAATGCGTGGAACGCACACCCGCTCGCACCGGGCCTGAGCATCAGCTCTGGATCCTTCTCATAACTGGTTTGATAAAAGGCAGTATAGCAGAGCTTCCCAGGCCTGTCCCGGGTTCCTGACAGCCAGCCAGGTTTTCAGGATATCCACAATGAATATGCATGAGATAAATTAGCATATACCGAGTCTCCGTGATATGCACATTTATCTCATGCATATTCATTGTGGATATCCTGAAAACCCGACTTGCTATGGGGGTCCCTAGGTTTAGGAAGCCCTGCACTATAGACACTGTAATGTGAGAGTGTGTTTGTTAATTTTTCATTTTGTTTTCTACTTATTTCATTTTTTCGCATCTATTTATTTATTTAACTTTATTTATTTGGACGTTTTACATGCCATCGTTCCATGTAATGATCACAACAGTTTACAAAAGTAACATTCATACCTATAAATCAACAAATAATGAGGGGTTACAGAGGTAGTATTCATAAACAGGCATTAACATCTATCAAATGAAATGTTTCAATATATTTGACTAAAGATCTAGAACATATGAGAGAAATACAGAAGATAAAATAATATAACACATTTCACATTCTCTGGTTAGATTTATTCCTCCTTGTTGTTATTGTAGCGCTCTACATTCTGATGATTTTAAGTTAGGTTGTGTGCATTTTTTTAACAGATATCTTTTTAGCTCACATTTAAATCTCTTTCTCTCTGGTATCAAAGGTGTCATCTCAGGTCAAGAGTTGCACCGCTTGATATTTCTTTTCCTGTGCTAAGATGGGAAATGAAAGTATAAAGTTTGTTGGTGTTTCTTTCAGGGTTGCTTCGGGTAGCGCGCGGCCCGGAAACGAAGCGCATTCCGTCGCCCTTTCCCTGTCGTTCTCCCAAGCAGCCGCACGTGCCCGCTGTGCTGCTGCCGCGCGCCGGCCTCGCCCCTGGGCCCGGGAGTCCGCGAGGCCTTTGCTGCGGCCAGAGGGGGAAATCGCCCTCCTGAATAGCACACCTGCCGCTCACCGCGGCCTGGCCGCCCGCTGACCCGGTTCCGAGGCGGCCCCCGACAGAGGCGGCTGCTTGCCAGAAGCGGTGAGGAGGGGGCCGCGGCACATGATGGGGTGCTGACGCCTTAAGAGGCGAGCGGCTATTTTTAAACGGCACGAAGCGGAAGAACGAGTAGCAAATAAAAGGGCGAAAGGGAGGGAGGGAAGAGAACAAAGAAAGGACGAGGATCGGACACGAATTCCTGTGGCATCGCATCAGGGGCTGGCCGGCTTCCAGCAAGAAAGGGCGGCGTTGTAACTACAGTAAACAGGCAAAATATTGGCTCTGGAGATAAAGCTCTGCAAGCAGAGTGTCCCCGAAAGGAGCCCGTATTCAATGAATTCCGAGAACTGGGCCTTCTGACAGCTCATCAGGCTTTAGCAAACATGCCTGGCTGTGCTTCTTCCAGTGCCACTCCCCGAGCCAGCAGTAAGAGGAGAAGCAGGGCCCTGCCACTGATAATCACCCAGGCTGCAGAGGAGACCTTTCTCCCCAAGATAAGGAGGAGCCCCTTCCTGCTGCAGCCTGAAGCCTCCACAGGGAAGGCAAGGAGCCCTCAGAGCTGAGAGGGACTTGGTAAGGTCTGCTGGGGCCTGCCCTCCAGGATGGGTGAAGTTTGGCAGGGCTGAGGCGCTCCGCCAGCACATGAAAAATGCCCCTCGCCGGGGAAAAAAGAAAGCATTTTAGCTAAAGCTGTAAATTTTCTGCAAATCGTGGAATGGAAGGGAGAGAAATGGAGAAAAATGCTAGCAAATGCTAAATGCTTACACTTGAATAGAAATATAGCGAATGGGGTAGAAATATGTTTATTCAGTGCTCTAAGCTGATGCACAACATTAGTCATATCAAAAGCAATGTTACATAAAATTGAGCAAGAATAAAACAGAGTTATGTAAATGATAGCCAGGGACAATGTTAAGACCCCCTCGGAGAGGGTCACACAGACCTGCAGGTACTCAGCACCCAACGCATCTGGGAGCTGGACCCCGCAGAATATCCACTGGCCAGCCAGCACCAGGGGGGCCTCTTACCCTGCCTGCTCTTCAGGTGCAAGATATGGGGCACTTGAAAAAAAAAAGCAGGCAGGGGGATGAAATCTCTGCACTTATTTTTGCCAGTCTGGCCTGGCCCCTACCCCCAACACTGCCTCGTTCCCCTACCGGGAAATCAACTGTGCCTTGTGTCCGGTGTGGCTGTTCTCCCACAGAGAAGTCCATTCCCCCCCCCCCCCACCAAGAATCCCTCTGAAAATTGCTCCCCTCCTGTTGTCACTGGTGAGCACCTGCAGAGCCCACAAGTCTAGAGGACGTGAATGAATGTGGAAAAAAGGATTTGCATTCACAAAAAAGCGGGGAGTAGCTTGCTTGTTACGGCGGTTACTACCCCAAACCAAATAAGCCTGATACTTCACTTTCAATGCATAACCAGCATAGCTCTCTCCTTCAATGGCAGGGGAGAAAGACTGATACTTCACACATATCCAGCATAGCTCTCTGCTTCATCGGCAGGGGAGAAAGACTGATACTTCACGCATATCCAGCATAGCTCTCTGCTTCAACAGCAGGGGAGAAAGTCTGATACTTCACTTTCAATGCATATCCAGCATAGCTCTCTGCTTCAACGGCAGGGGAGAAAGACTGATACTTCACGCATATCCAGTATAGCTCTCTGCTTCAACGGCAGGGGAGAAAGTCTGACACTTCACACATATCCAGCATAGCTCTCTGCTTCAACGGCAGGGGAGAAAGTCTGATACTTCACTTTCAACACATATCCAGCATAACTCTCTGCTTCAACGGCAGGGGGAATGAAGAAAAATGGTTCTATATACAGACAACAACCAACAAGGACTGAATTACATAGTCTAGGTAAACAAATAAGCATGGGTGTAGCTTGCTTATTGCGGGGATTACTACCCCTAACTAATCAAGCTTGATATTTCACTTAGATGCAGCTCCAGCACTGCTCTCTACATTAATGGTGGGGGTGGAAGGGAAATAGAACCAAAGGTTACTAAGAGCCAAGAGAAACAGATAAGAATGAGAAAAAAAAAAGTGCGAAGCTTGCTGGGCAGACTGGATGGGCCGTTTGGTCTTCTTCTGCCATCATTTCTATGTTTCTATGACCTGACGCTGTTTCTAAAGAGCGCAAAGCAGTTAGGATGTGCCACGGAGGTGGAGGGAACTTTGCCTGTCTCCACATAAAGGAGTGAGCTGACCACAGTTCACTATCAGTGGATGGTATAAAATGCAATGGCGGTCAATCAAATTAACAATAATAATAAAAACTACATTTCAGTAGGGAGATTACGCAAATAATTAATAAATGTAAGCGATTTAATTGCTTGCCCTACTATCAGGCCGATTCAGTACGGTGCGCTCAGGCGCTATTAGTTTTGTGGGGTTGGACGCGCATTTTCCACGCGCTATTACCCCTTACCCCTAGCTTTACCCCTTATACAGTAAGGGGTAATAGCGCGTGGAAAACGCGCGTCCAACCCCACGAAACTAATAGCGCCCGCAACATGCAAATACATGTTGATGAGCTTATTAGTCAGTCCCGCGCGATATAGAAAGTAAAATGTGCAGCCAAGCCGCACATTTTACTCTCAGAAATTAACTCCTGCCAAAGGCAGGGGAAAGAGGCAGGAGTTAATTTTAGCTGGCACCAGGAAAGGCTAGCGCATGGGTTCGCACGCAGCTGGGCGCTCGTTTTGGAGGCGCAAGACTAGCACCCGTTGCAGTAAGGAGAAGAGCGCCCTAACGTGAACCCGATGGCGCCCAATGCATGCAAATTCCATTCAGATGAGGACACTTAACTATTATCACCTGATGCAGGCAAGCGTTGGGCGCCCTACGCACATTTTTCCCCGCGGGGAATTTAACCCCGGCTCCAGAGGTGGAGCAAAGTCCACTCGCAGCCAAGGGCTCTTGAGAAACGTTCCAAAATATGGCCCCGTGTGTTGCAATAAATGTGTCCCCCTCCTCCTCCTTAGTATCATCCTGGCTCCTGAACTCACCGCTTGTGGTGGCGGGAAATAAATGCACGTTGATTGGCTCAGAAAGAAGTGCACCTTTCTTCTGACCGCAAATAACCAAAAGAGGCGCGATCAAAACGGACCCTCGTGGGGAGCGTTGCAATTGTGGCCGCCCGATGCAATAACCTCTTCTGAGCGCCAGTGTCCCGCCTTCTCCCGTAGCGTGCCCCCTTTTTTCACCCCGCCTCTCATTTACATATTGCTTCCGGGCGCACAGGGGTGTGGCTGCACGCGCGTTAGGAAAGCGCGAGCTGAATACGAATGCCCGTTCTCAGCGCACGTCTTACTGCATCAGCCCCAGTAATGGCCATTCCGCGACTTCATGGGTGACATATGAGGCAGCTGCACGCACACATTCACACACACACACGTGTGTCACCGATTTTCAAGGCGAACGTGTGCGCCCAGGTTCACTTTTGAGATACCGTGCAAAAGTGCGTACAGGAACCCGCACACCCGTTACGCCGGCTCTGTGCGACGTGCGACTTCCGCGTTCAAATCCAGGCACGCGCTCTCATTCTTTTCTTTTTCTAGATTAAGCGTGCACCTAAATCCAAACTGCATCCCGGCTCGCCGCCCTCCAGCCTAGACTGCCTCTTTTTTTTATGCGTGTAAAAGGGTGCAAGAAACCGGGCCATGCACATCCTTTTGCACGCAGAAAACCCGGGCAAGCTTTACGACAAGCCAGCGGCGCGCAGAAACCCGTGCACGGGAACGAGTTTGAAAATTCAGCCCTCTGTGTACAGTAAAATCCATTCCCCCCTCCCCACCTCAAAAGCAACAGGAGCAAACCCTAAACAAGTATAAACGGTGGAGCCTTCCAGGAATATTCGCTGGCTCAGTGCTGTCCCTTCCGCAGCTGTACTGCCGATTTTAAGCCGCTGGAGCCGTGGGATGCATCACCCAGTATTTTGGAACAGACTTAAACGCATAGGTATCAAAATGTCCTAGTGTTCCTTACACCTGTTTTTCCTCCCAAAATCCCGCAAGGAGCAGAAAATCTGATCCCTAGATCAAACCAAGGATCTTCTGCTTGTCAGTGCCCAGTCCTTACCAACTGGGTCACTGGGACAACCCTGGATTATATTTATTTAAAAAAAAATACTATTCTTATTTTTTTATTTATAATCTATAAGTGTGACCTCAGTTCCAAACATGTAATCCTTTGGTCTGTATGGATGCAGTCCTTAACCTCTAATAGAACTGAGTATTAACCTCTATCCAGCCGATTATTTATTTATTTATGCATTTATTTATGCATTTATATACCGTCATTCCAAAAGAAGATCACAACGGTTTACAAAAGCAACATTCACATTACTGGTACACACAACATCAGAACATGTGGCATTCACATTATTGATACACACAACATCAGAACACGTGGCATTCACACTTGATACACACAACATCAGAACATGTGGCATTCACACTATTGGTACACACAACAGAACACGTGGCATTCACACTTGGTACACACAACATCAGAACATGTGGCATTCACACTATTGGTACACACAACAGAACACGTGGCATTCACATTATTGGTACACACAACATCAGAACACGTGGCATTCACATTGGAACACAACATCAGAACACGTGACATTCAAATTATTGGTACACACATCAGAATACGTAGCATTCACATTATTGGTACACACAACATCAGAACACGTGGCATTCACACTATCGGTACACACAACATCAGAACACGTGGCATTCACATTATCGGTACAACATCAGAACACGTGGCATTCACATTATCATTACACACAACATCAGAACAAGTGGCATTCACATTATTGATACGCACAACATCAGAACACGTGGCATTCACATTATTGGTTCGCACATCAGAACACGTGGCATTCACATTATTGGTACACACAACATCAGAACACGTGGCATTCACACTATTGGTACACACAACATCAGAACACGTGACACTCACACTATTGGTACACACAACATCAGAACATGTGGCATTCACATTATTGGTACACACAACATCAGAACAAGTGGCATTCACATTATTGGTACACACAACATCAGAACACGTGGCATTCACACTATTGGTACACACAACATCAGAACACGTGACACTCACACTATTGGTACACACAACATCAGAACATGTGGCATTCACATTATTGGTACACACAACATCAGAACATGTTAGCTGCAGGTTCTTTTAGGTAATCTTCATGAGGTAGTCAGCGAGATGTCTTAACATTCTTTCAGTCTCTTATTAACTGTCCATCAGTCCATATCTATGTCATTTACTACAGTTGTAAATTTGATAATAGATCGTACGCTTTTTTGAAGAGCCATGATTTCAGTTCGCATTTGAAGCTCCTTCTTTCAGTAGTGAGACGTAACGACGCAGGTAGAGAGTTCCATAACCTGAGGGCCCGCTGTAGAGACATTCTCTTATTTGTACTAGATGAGTGTTCTATGGTGTAGGTACTGTGATCACTGGTTTTGTGATCCTAGTGTTCGTTGGGCTGTGTATGGTTGGACAGTTATGCCTAATAAGCAGGATTTACTATTATTGATTATGTTGAAGATGAGTGAACATAAGAAATTGCCCAGCATCCTGTTTCCAACAGTGGCCAATACAACGAATCAACCAACCTCAAACCCTCTCTCACTAATTCCTGCTGAATATTTATCATACTATTACCATTCACAACTGTGTCATATTTATTCATTTGATTACCTATGTACCGTTTCATAGTCTTATTTTTTCACTTGCTATTCTAATGTATCAATAGGCTGAAATGTAAATATTGTGCTGTTCAATTTCTCCCCTTCCATCCCAAGTTTATTTTCCTTGTTTTTTGTAACTTTCCCTCTCCCTTTTTCTGATTCACTGTATTTAAAGTTCAAGGTTCTTATTGAAAATATTGTTTTTTACGTTACGTTATGCTTTACACTCCTTGTTATTTGTAAACCGGGTTGATGTGATGCCTATCATGAAACTCGGTATAACAAAAACAATAAATAATAAATAAGTCACAAGTACCTGGCAAGTACCCAAACACTAAAAATATAAGAACATAAGAAATTGCCATGCTGGGTCAGACCAAGGGTCCATCAAGCCCAGCATCCACTAAGTATATCCCATGCTACTGATGCTAGTAATAGCAGTAGCTATTCCCTAAGTCATCTTGATTAATAGCAGTTAATGAACTTCTCCTCCAAGAACTTATCCAAACCTTTTTTTAAACCCAGCTACACTAACTGCACTAACCACATCCTCTGGCAACAAATTTCAGAGCTTAATTGTGTGTTGAGTAAAAAATAATTTTCTCCGATTAGTTTTAAATGTGCCACATGCTAACTTCATGGAGTGCCCCCTTGTCCTTCTAGTATCTGAAAGAGTAAATAGCCGATTCACATTTACCCATTCTTGACCTGTCATGATTTTATAAACCTCTATCATATCCCCCCTCAGCCGTCTCTTCTCCAAGCTGAACAGCCCTATCCTCTTCAGCCTTTCCTCATAGGGGAGCTGTTCCATTCCCCTTTATCATTTTGGTTGCCCTTCTCTGTACCTTCTCCATCACAACTATATCTTTTTTGAGATGCGGCGACCAGAATTGTACACAGTGGGGCGGATTTTCAGAGCCCTGCTCGCCTAAATCCGCCCAAAACCGGGCGGATTTAGGCGAGCAGGGCCCTGCGCGCCGGTAGGCCTATTTTACATAGGCCTACCGGCGCGCGCAGAGCCCCGGGACTCGCGTAAGTCCCGGGGTTCTTCAAGGGGGGCGTGTTGGGGGCGGGCCCGGTCATCGCGGCGTTTCGGGGGCGTGTCGGCAGCGTTTTGGGGGCGGGTACGGGGGCGTGGCTACGGCCCAGGGCGGTCCGGGGGCATGGCCGCGCCCTCCGTACCCGCCCCCCAGGTCGCGGCCCGGCGCGCAAGAGGCCCGCTGGCGCACGGGGATTTACGCCTCCCGGAGGGAGGTCTAAAACCCCCCCCGACAAAGGTAAGGGGGGGGTTTAGACAGGGCCGGGCGGGTGGGTTAGGTAGGGGAAGGGAGGGGAAGGTGAGGGGAGGGCAAAGGAAAGTTCCCTCCGAGGCCGCTCCGATTTTGGAGCGGCCTCGGAGGGAACGGGGGTAGGCTGCGCGGCTCGGCGCGCGCCGGCTATACAAAATCCATAGCCTTGCGCACGCCGATCCAGGTTTTTAGCAGATATGCGCGGCTCCGCGCGTATCTACTAAAATCCAGCGTACTTTTGTTTGCGCCTGGAGCGCAAACAAAAGTAGGCTATTCGCGCTCCTTTTAAAATCCGCCCCAGTATTCAAGGTGCGGTCTCACCATGGAGTGATACAGAGGCATTATGACATTTTCCGTTTTATTCACCATTCCCTTCCTAATAATTCCTAACATTCTCTTTGCTTTTTTGACCGGTGCAGCACACTGAGCCAACAATTTCAAAATATTATCCACTATGATGCCTAGATCGTTTTCCTGGGTGGTAGCTCCTAATATGGAACCTAACATCATGTAACTATAGCATGAGTTATTTTTCCCTGTATGCATCACCTTGTACTTGTCCATATTAAATTTCATCTACCATTTGGATGCCCAATCTTTCAGTCTCACAAGTTCCTCCTGCAATTTATCACAATCTGCTTGTGATTTAACTACTCTGAACAATTTTGTATTATCTGCAAATTTGATTACCTCACTCTTATTATTACTTTCCAGATCATTTATAAATATATTAAAAAGCACCGGTCCAAGTACAGATGCCTGAGGCACTCCACTGTTTACCCTTTTCCACGGAGAAAATTGACCATTTAATCTTGCTCTCTGTTTCGTCTTTTAGCCAGTTTATAATCCCATGACTTTTTAGTTTCCTTAGAAGCCTCTCATGAAGGACTTTGTCAAACACCTTCTGAAAATCCAAATACACCATATCTACACCTTTTCCACATGTTTATTCACACCTTCAAAAAAATGAAGCAGATTTGTTAGGCAAGACTTCCCTTGGGTAAAGCCAAGTTGACTGTTCCATTAAATCATGTCTTTCTATATGCTCTATGATTTTGATCTTTAGAATAGTTTCCACTATTTTTCCCAGCACTGAAGTCAGGCTCACTGGTCTACAGTTTCCCAAATCGCCCCTGGAGACCTTTTTAAATATTGGGGTTACAATGGCTCCCCTCCAGTCTTCGGGTGTTAGTATTTTATAGTGTATTCTTGCTTGTACAGGTAGCCAGTGTAGATCTATTAATGAAAGGGTGATGTGGTCAAATTTCCCTTTCCCCAACAGTAGTTTAGCAGAGGCATTTTGTAGTAGCTGTAATGGTTTCAGTTGTCCTGAGGGTAGGCCTAGTCTCCTACTATTATTGTGGAGTCTGGTGATGGAACTGCTTTAGTGAATTATTCAATTAATGGTGAGCAATCTTTTTGGAGAGTTCCAGGGGGGCAATAACCCAATCCTATGTTTAGTTGTGATTAGTAATCTCCACCTTATATATGTTTAAAAATGTGTTACTCACTTCCTTGAATGTCTGAAGCAAGATACAACTCATCCATCAATACATAAAACAACATAAATAGTGCATCAAATTACAGATAATAAAACCACCCAACCCATCCCTAGTTAAGCAATAGAGTGTGTGCTTATAAGTCATGATGTCAAGCACAGATCCTCAACAAATACAGAACAAGTGACCACAAATTAGAAATATGCAGACAAAAAAAGAAGTCCCATGCAACACCAAAGAAATAGAAACAGAAAATTATATTTACATGTACTGCTGTGGTGCGAACCAGAAAACTCTGCAAAAAAAAAAGACACTTAGAACCTGTAGGGCATTAGGCCTATGTTGGGACCTTCATTTTCAGTTTTTATTTCATTTTTCTTAGGAATTAATCAGAAATTTAAAGCTGAGCTAAAAACATATTTGGTCAGATTAGCATTTATGTACATATGCTGTATTTTCCAATGAAGGACTCCTAACCGAGCAGGTTGTGTATTTTTTGTTATTATTTCTTTTTGCTTGTTATGAATACTCCTTCTATTAGGAAAACAGAACAAGCCAGGCTGCTGTAGATCACTATGCAGAAACTACATACTAATAAAATACCTGTTCTCTGTCACACATGCAGAACACTGACAGACCCTCACCAAATACAGAATAAAGAGACCATAAGGTACAAATAGAAACATGCAGACAAAAGCTGAAGTGAAAAACTGCAACAAGCCATACTATGTATGTGGTGCAACAACAGAAAAACAGAAAATCACTGTGGGAAACAAAAATCAGACAACTCCCTTCTCTGGGAATAGTTATTTATTAGCGAGCATAATTCAGTGAAATCATAAGAACATAAGAAATTGCCATGCTGGGTCAGACCAAGGGTCCATCAAGCCCAGCATCCTGTTTCCAACAGAGGCCAAACCAGGTCACAAGAACCTGGCAATTACCTAAAAACTAAGAAGATCCCATGCTACTGATGCAATTAATAGCAGTGGCTATTCCTAAGTAAACTTGATTAATAGCCATTAATGGACTTCTCATCCAAACCTTTCTCGAACCCATCTACACTAACTGCACTAATCACATCCTCTGGCAACAAATTCCAGAGCTTCATTGTGCGTTGAGTGAAAAAGATTTTTTTCCGATTAGTCTTAAATGTGCTACTTGCTAACTTCATGGAATGTCCCCTAGTCCTTCTATTATTTGAAAGTGTAAATAACCGAGTCACATCTACTCGTTTATAAAAGATCTTTACATGACCACTTGCAAATGGGGTGACATACATATAGTAGGCACACTCCCGCAGAATCTCAACAAGGAATTTATACTCTTTTTGCTAGCTGAAGCCCTGGTTTTATTTCCCCCTTTTTGACTACACTAATAAGCACCTTCTTGCTTGTTCCACTGTTCAATGCTGCTCCCCCAAGGGGAGGAGCTAGCAATTTGTAATACTCCATAGGCGGAGTTAATGGTCTGTAGTGAGTTGGCTCCCACAGACTGGCGGTCTGTATGATACCATTCTAGTAGTGTAAGGAATAAACACTTAATGGAAATTGGTGAATCCTTGGGCCGGTGGCAGATGACAGCGCCCCCAGGAGGATATCCTGAGAGGGACCACCGGCTAGGCTGGAATATGGAAACAGACACAAATAGTTCTTTATTAGACAGGAAGTAGAACCACCAGAGGTGGCAGTAGTGAGCTGATGTGCCCGGCAGGGCTGAAGTCCCTCAGATACTGGAACTGCGATCGAGTTGCTGAGCTGTAGAGAGAGACTATAGGTAGTGAGTAGACAGGGTATGCTGGATACATAACCAGTAGTAGATGATACACTCACAATTGTAGATATCTGTAATGGCTTCTATGCAACAGAGAGTCTTCAGTATATTCAGGAACAGGAGCCGTAGGCGAGCACTGGTTCCTATAAGCAGTCTGGAATAAGAACTCACAATATCTGTGTATGCGATAGCTTCTGAGATAGAAGAGAGTCTGTGAAGGGTTTTAGGAACATGGGCCCTCGTGGAGCGAGTACCGGTTCCTATCTGCAATCTGCAATAGTAACTCACGATCTCCGTACCTGCGATAACGTCTTAGACAGAAGGGAGTCTTCAGAGATTAGGAACATAGGCCCTCGTGGAGCGAGTACCGGTTCCTATCTGCAATCTGCAATAGTAACTCACGATCTCCGTACCTGCGATAACGTCTTAGACAGAAGGGAGTCTTCAGAGATTAGGAACATAGGCCCTCGTGGAGCGAGTACCGGTTCCTATCTGTAATAGAACTCACAGTGTTCACGTCTGCGATCGCTTCCAGGCAGTAAGGAGTCTTCTGAGCATTCAGGGACGTAGGCCCTCGAGGAGCGAGTACCGGATCCCATCTTAGCAATCTGAAAACAAGAAGAGAGAGCGGGGCCCCCGAGGAGCGGGTACCCCTTGGTAAGTTTGTGGAGGCAGAGCAGCAGAGAAAGAATTCCCCTTGCTAACTCGATTCGTAGTAGCAAACAAAGACCTTTTAAGTTGGAAGTGGATGACGTCACTACGGGGGGACGCCCCCGAGGTTCGCACCCTTGCCGGTACAAACTCTGGAGCGCACGCGCCCTTATGTCATCAGGAACATGGCGGATCCGCAGCGTCAGGCCAGCCCGGGGATTCTGGGGAGAAGTGGCGAGGAGAAGCCGCGGCAGCATCTGTCCATCAGACCCGAAGGGAGTCGCCACCAAGGTGGAGAGGGTGGAGCGAGGGCAAGAACAGGCACCAACGCAACATCCACCCCTTTTAGTTATCTCTTCCTTTGCACCTGGGAGGGTCCCTTACCTCCATCCCCTGATGCTTATCAGCATCTGGCAGGTCTTTGTATATGCAGTTTCTAAATGGCAGGGCTACAATATCTTATCTTGTAAGAAACTAATTTGCACAGAAGCAGAACTTTAAAGGGAGAAGGGGGTTAGTTCTAACCTCATGCCTTCACTTGATGCCTTGTCAGGAAGAGGCCCCTAACTGCTCTCCAAGCATATTCTGGGCAAAGGCATCTAGAAAGGGAAGTTTTCTTTAGCAATGTTTAAAGGTCATTTTAAGCCAGATATTAAAAAATCTTTTTCTTTAATTACTGAGATGACAACATTTAAAGTCATTTCTCACAAACACCATTCCTCATAAAACATCAATCAATAAAATCAAGAAATATAGAACATCAATCATAATAGTAAAACCGTACTAATTAAAAGAAAAAATATTTCAAAACAGCTGAGAAATAAAATTTCCAGTAATTAAAAATCACATAAAAATCTTTCCAAATGCCCATGAAATATTTCAAAACAGCAGATGCCTCAAATAACATCCAAGAATTAAAACTAATAAGGATAAGAAAAACTCCCCTGCTTTCTATACCTGGGAACTTTTGATTTCCAGATGCCATGAGATTGTCATGGATTAGCAGGGAGAGGGGAGAGAGTTGCTGCACACAAATGTTCTCCTCTCTCTCTCTCATACTCAGTCATACATGTACACACACCCACTCGTTCACGCTCTCTCTCAGTCATACACATACACAATCGTTCTCTCAGTCACACACACACATACTCATTTACTCTATCTTAATCATATACACGCACGCACATACACACACGCTCGTTCACTTTCTGTCATACACACTTTTTCACACTCAATCATATAAACACACTTGTTCGCGCTCTCACTCACTATCATACGCGTGCTTGTTTGCACTCTCAAATCGTACACACGCTCATTCGCTTACTCATATGCACTCACACACATGCTTGATCTCTCTCTGTCATATGCACACATACACATCTCTCTCACAATTATACACATACACACATACATTCGCTCATTCGCGCTCTCTCTGTCATACATACACACATTCCCTCTCTATCACTCATACACACACACACACTTGTTCACACTCTCCCTCTGTCATACACACACGCTTGTCGTACTCTCTCAATCATACACCCTCAGCTTGTTCGTATTCTCTCAGTCATACACAAACACATACATGCTCGTTCCTGCTCTCGCTCAGTCATATACACACAGACATGCTCTCTCTCTCTGAATTTCACACACACACAAGCTTGTTCTCCCAATCTCTCAATCATATACAAACAGTCACGCTGTCTCTCTCTGAATCTCACACACACACACACAAGCTTGTTCTCCCTCTCTCTCTCTCAATCATATACACACAGACACACTCTCTCTCTGAATCTCACACACACAAGCTTGTTCTCCCTCTCTCTCTCTCAATCATATACCCACAGACACACTCTCTCTCTGAATCTCACACACACAAGCTTGTTCTCCCTCTCCCTCTGTCATACACACTTGTTCACACTCTCCCTCTGTCATACACACACGCTTGTCGTACTCTCTCAATCATACACCCTCAGCTTGTTCGTATTCTCTCAGTCATACATAAACACATACATGCTCGTTCCTGCTCTCGCTCAATCATATACACACAGACATGCTCTCTCTCTCTGAATTTCACACACACACAAGCTTGTTCTCCCAATCTCTCAATCATATACAAACAGTCACGCTGTCTCTCTCTGAATCTCACACACACACACACAAGCTTGTTCTCCCTCTCTCTCTCTCAATCATACACACCCAGACACTCTCTCTCTCTGAATCTCTCTCACACACAAGCTTGTTCTCCCTCTCTCTCTCTATCATATACACAGAAATGTATAAGGGGAAGCAGCAGAAGTAGCTTCTTTCTTCAGTCCCCATGGCCTACCAGATTGTTCTAGCCTCCAAGCAGTGTTGCTTCTGACTATGGGGAGGGGGGATACAATGGTTCTTGAGGCCCGTGGCTGCACTGCTTTTCACTGTGGCACAAGAGGTGAGAGGGGGAAGGAGGCCGCTGCTCCTTGGGGGGAGGGGGTGGGGGACCACGCTGGCAGTATTTGAGCTGGATGGCAATGTTGGTGCAGTTTTGTGTGGAATTGTCCTCTCCCCCCCCCACTGCCTTTAAGGAGGGCCCTGAGAGGAGAAGGGACCCCTGGAACGGGCCCAGCAGCTCTTCCCTCCCCCGGCGCAGCGTTATTAAGAATAAGGCCTGTATGGGGGGAGACTCTGCAGCCAGAGCCTGATGAAGAGTCGGGTCAGGGAACTTAGTCACTCACATCTGTTTTCTTCTGGCTTTAATCCTGTAGGCTATTTATTTAGGCCTTGTTCTTTCTTATACCCTATTACTCTTTAGACGTAGACCCTCAGGTCGGTCCAGTGCCGCCCATCGGGGCTTGACTCTCACCGTGATTTTTCCTAGGTTTGACCAGGGCTGAGAAGGCTACAGAATGATGATTTTATGGAGGTGACCTTGCAACCCCTGCTGGACATGTATTAGGAAGTGGTGGGATAGAAGACATTGTAAATAAACAAATACAGAGGAAGGTGCCTGCAGGCCCTGGGAGGAGAAAGTCACAGTTGTCCTTGTAGTGGTGACACCTGGTTTTGAAAGGGGCCCCTTGTGTGGCTTCTTGGCGAGGACCATTTCTTTAATGACTGCACTAAGTAGGTCATAGTACCATAGTAATGATGGCAGAAAAAGACCAAATGGTCCATCCAGTCTGCCCAGCAAGTAGTTACCCCCATATTTCTGTTAAGGGTAGTAAATGTCCCCCTGTGTTCAGGTTACCCCCAAGCCTTATGTTAAGGGTAATAATATTTGCAATCAGAACCAAGGAACTGTCAAACCCAAAACAAAATTACTGGCAGCCACATTTTTACGGGGTGAGCGGCCTTCCTGATAATTCAGACAGTGCTGCCGCTTGAGCCTGCTTTGCTTTTGGCCTTGGCAGAAGAAGCCGACCCGTGCTTTTCACTAAGGCCTGCGTCTCGGTACCCCAGGAAGTAAAAGTCAGGGCCCAGCGTTGGCTGTCGTCCGAATCCAATTTCCCTTCCCCCGCCCCACACCATCCAAGCGGACAGTGATGTTGCGGTGGCGTCAACATCCTCAGGGGAGGATATGATATGAGGGAGAAAAAATAATCCCTGGGGAGTTGCCAGTGCAGGATGGTGGCCTCGTGACCCTGCTAGAGGCCCGAGGAGGAAGCGGACGGAACTGGAAAAAAAAAAGCAGCTGCTGAAAGTGAACCCTGGCTCTGAAAGAACTGCAGAGAGTCGTCACTCTCTTGCACCCTGGCTTGGTCCCTGTCCCAGCCAGATGACGTGCCTGCCCTTTTTAACCCCAGTTCTGCGTGCACCCCCCCCGGTGTCTTTTCCTGATGGCTTCTCTCATTTTGTCTCACATTATGTATGGATCGGTTTGTTTCCTGATGTCCTGAACCTACTGTTTGTCACTTCTGAGGCAACAGAACTGACCCGTTTAATTAAACGACATCCCCCCCCCAAGAAGGCTATGAACCCGCAGCCTCTCCAGGTGGCCGTGGAAGAGGGTTTTCCGTAATGGTACCGGGAAGCCCGCCCTTCTGCGCGCTTTCACGAGGAAATGTCTAGCGCAGCCAAGGCAGCCCAAGCGAGACAGCGACCTTACTGTGGCTGCACATCTTGTCCTGACAAGCTGCTGCTGATTTGTTGATTTTTCCAGCACAGCCTGCTCGGAGACCCTGGAATCTTCTCCTCTTGAGAAATGTCAGAGCCCAGCACCCCAGTGCCTTTCTGAGCATGGAGATAAGCCCGTTGAATAATTAACCAAGTCCACAAAGACTAAACGAGGACATGCGGTCAGAATGGAGGTCGCCAGTGGCTTAGTTAGTAACCCAAGAGTCTTTTGAAAGAAAATATTCCCCTGACCACTGGTCTGGGATGGATGTTACAGACGCTTATCTAAATGACCCGGATTTACTGCAAGAGGCAGAGAGAGAGAGAGATGCCCAGACCGAGCGCTTGCAAGCTGACAAAGCTTCCAAACCAGGTGAATTACCAGTCAGAGTCCAAGAGAAAAAGCTTTTCTGTCTCACGACAAACTGACCAGATCAAGTCTTCATGACCCATCCTCAATGCATGAAAAGCGAGAAGATTAATTGGACTGAGCTTTTTTTTTTTTTTTTAATTATCTCAATAAATCTAGTCGGCAAAATATCTTTTTAAGTATTTACGAGCACAATTGAATTATTAATAGGACGCTTTGGGCGAACCGCAATGAAGTGCTGCAGAGCGCCGTTGATCGCAGCGTTTTCACTTGTGGCACGCGTGCTGGGGCCAATTCCCTAGCCGCCCGCAGGTTTTGCCCCAAGTTTCGAAGTGAAAGTCCCCCTGTAACTCAGGGAAACGACCCGCGCACGTTTACACCTGCTGTTTATTTAATGCAGGGCGGATTTCCCAGGGAACAACATGAGCGCAGGTTTCTTCACAGTTACAGGTGAATTCTCCAAGGAGTTACTTGTGGCAATGTAATAGACTATCGGGCCAATCCTGTAAAGTGCGGCTGCATTTACCCTGCTCCTAAGCCGCTTTTAACTCACGTTCCGGCCGCGTTAGCCCTTCCTGCGATCCCGAATCCCCTTTAACCTACTCCTACCGCGTCCTAAATTCCCCGGGTAACCCCTTCCGCCCGCGGCATGTATATTGCATGCAAACGAGCGAATTAGCGCGATATTGCATGCAAACGAGCGAATTAGCTATTCCCCTAGCATCCCGTAACCCGCGCCCCGACTAACGCTACCTTTCCCTGCCGCTTTGTCGCGCGTTTAACCTGCAAACTTACCGCCTACCCTGACCCAGGCGGTAGAGGCAGGGGTCAGGGTAGGTGGCAAGCTTTCCCCCAGCCCCCGCTCACCTGCCCCGGCCGCGATCATGGGTGCCGGTCTCCGTGGCAGCCCCAGTCCTCTCCCCTGCTCCCGAAGCCAAAAAAAAAAGCTTTTTTTTTTTTTTTGGCTTCGGGAGGAGGGGAGAGGACTGGGGCTGCCACGGAGACCGCTTTCCCCCGTGCAAGTAAGTTGTTTCGCCGCTTGTCTCTTCTCCCCCCTCCCGGAGCAGGGCGCGAAAAGCCGCCTTGCTCCGGGAGGAGGGGGGACACTGACAGCGGCGAAGCTTTCCCCCAGCCCGGACACCGGCGAAGCCAGAAGATAGCGGCGGAGAAACGGCGAAACGACTGTCAGTGTCCCCCCTCCTCTCGGAGCAGGGCGCGAAAAGCCACCTTGCTCCGGGAGGAGGGGGGACACTGACAGCGCACAAGCAGCGATGGAGAAACGGCGAAACGACTGTCAGTGTCCCCCCTCCTCTCGGAGCAGGGCGGAAAAGCCGCCTTGCTCCGGGAGGAGGGGGGACACTGACAGCGGCAAAACTTTCCCCCAGCCCGGACACCGGCAAAAAACTTACTTTTTCGCAGCCACGAGCACGAACACGATCTGGCCTGCCTTAGCTCCTCCCGACAAGATGGCCGCCTGCACGGGGAAAGCGTGCAATTGGCCGCTGAAGACGTGACGTCACGACATCACGTCTTGAGCGGCCAATTGTACTCTTTCCCCGTGCAGGCGGCCATCTTGTCGGGAGGAGCTATCGGAGCCAGATCTTCGCGTTCCTGCTCGTGGCTCATGGCTGCAAAATTGTAAGTTTTGCCGGTGTCCGGGCTGGGGGAAAGTTTTGCCGCTGTCAGTGTCCCCCCTCCTCCCGGAGCAAGGCGGCTTTTCGCGCCCTGCTCCGAGAGGAGGGGGGACACTGACAGTCGTTTCGCCGTTTCTCCGCCGCTGTCTTCTGGCTTCGCCGGTGTCCGGGCTGGGGGAAAGCTTCGTCGCTGTCAGTGTCCCCCCTCCTCCCAGAGCAAGGCGGCTTTTCGCGCCCTGCTCCGAGAGGAGGGGGGACACTGACAGTCGTTTCGCCGCCGCTGTCTTCTGGCTTCGCCGGTGTCCGGGCTGGGGGAAAGCTTCGTCGCTGTCAGTGTCCCCCCTCCTCCCAGAGCAAGGCGGCTTTTCGCGCCCTGCTCCGAGAGGAGGGGGGACACTGACAGTCGTTTCGCCGTTTCGCCGCCGCTGTCTTCTGGCTTCGCCGGTGTCCGGGCTGGGGGAAAGCTTCGTCGCTGTCAGTGTCCCCCCTCCTCCCAGAGCAAGGCAGCTTTTCGCGCCCTGCTCCGAGAGGAGGGGGGACACTGAAAAGTCCTTTCGCCGTTGCTTCTGCGCTGTCGCCGCCGTTGCTTCCTGGTATCTGTCATTTCAAATGACATTTGAAATGACAGATACCAGCGTGGCGTGAAGCCTTAGGCCCGCGCACCCAGGATCCTGTATAGGCGCTCTATCCAGTATCCTGGGTTGCGCGGGACTAAGGCTTTTCGGACGCGGCTTACATTTACATATAATTAGGCTTCAGGATCGCGCGGTAGGTGAGCTGCTCTGTGCGGGCGGTAACCGCGGGTGCCGTAGGCACTAACGCAGCTCTTCCTACCGCACGATACAGGATTGGCCCGTATGGTAGCCATTTTCAAAAGCCAGTAGAGCGTGTAAATTGCACTTACAGGAGAATCTCCTATGGGCAATTCAATGGCATAGATTGTAGCAATTTTCAAAAACCCACTAACACGGGCAAAGTGAATTTAAGCGTAAAACCCATTTTTAAGTGCGTAAATGCTTTTGAAAATCAGGCCCCGAATCTTGTTCTTTTGTTTTTTTCATTTCTTCCGATTCATTTTTTGTCGGTTGTTTATTTAAAACCAAAGAAACAAAAAACACAAAGAAAAGAAAGAAAGAAAAAAAATACAAAAATGTCGGATCCTGGGATTCTCCCCCTCCCCCCACCAACAAAAGACATTTTTAAAAGTCCCAGGACTCCCCCTCTGCCCCTCCCACACCTCAGCATCTTACCCCATGCATTGGCGATCCCCTGTCACTCTTGCCCCTCCGCTGCTATTCTTCAAAGCGGCGAGGGAGGAGGGTCGGAGGAGTGGAGGAGAGGAAAAGGAAGAGGAGATTCTGGGATTTTTTGTTTTTAGTCAAATGAAAAGAAAGTGAATGAAGCTGTGTGTTTTTCTTTCGTTTTGTTCTCAAAAGTAAAGGAAACTAAACCGAATTGAATTGGAAGTTCCCGTTTCGTTTCTAATGAAAGCGCATCCCTAATCTTCTCATGGTGGATAAGTTAAAGCACATCCAGGCACTACACGTGTAAGTTCACTCTGCACGCAGGTCGGGCTGTTCTCTCAGAGCCCGTTTCTGGGAGTAAAATCACTATTTTACCTGCTGAAATAGCTTTCCAAATTACCCTCGTTATTGTTCTGTTTATTAGGCTTTCTGTAATATTTATTTTTCATGTAGTCTTGATTTTGTGTGATGCCAGCTTCATGTGTTTCATATGAGTCAGGACTCAACCCCGATACTGAGTGTGGAGAAGTCTTGATGCTGTAAATGTAACTCAGGTTCTCTTGCTGCTTCTCCTACACCAGAGGTAGGCAGTTCTGGTCCTGGAGTGCCACAAACCGAGCCGGTTTTCAGGACATCCACAATGAATATGCATGAGATATATTTGCATATACTGGAGGCAGTGCATGCAAATTTACTTCAAGCATATTCATTGTGGATGTCCTGAAAACCAGTTCTGCTTTTGGCATTCCAGGACCGACATTGCCTACCAACGTCTTACACCATCACCCGTAAGTTAACAGAGCGAGTCCATCTGGTCTGGGACCATCCAGCAGTGCTACTCATCTGAGATCAAGAACCTGATCCACCAGTACTGTATGCATACAACTTGTCTCCATCTTGGGCTGGGAATAAGTAGCAGATGCCCAGTGCAAAAAGAAGACTTCTGCACATTTCCTCTGAGTCTGTAAAGCCTTCCAGGGCATCATCTACAAGAAGTGACTTGTTGTACTTCAGATTAAGACTTTGCTATTTCTTTTGCATAAAGTGTGTAAAGACCATGGTTTCGTTTGAAGTTTGAACGCGAAGAAACATCTTGGGAACCTCAAAACCATGCATGGCTTGGATTTTACAGAGCACAGCGAGATATCAAGGTCTCCTACCCGTAGAGCTTTGAAATATATATTCCTGCTCTCAACCCCCAAAGAATATCCTTGAGCCCATCTCAGATCTTTGAGAGCTCCTGTGGTACAAAGAGAAACACTCCCCCTCAGAAAGGCACAGCCTCGCCACAGAGTAATAGACTGGAAGAGAAGCAGAGGATCCCTAGCGGTAAAGGCAGAGATCAACGTATGGAAGGGAGAGCAGGCAGACAAAAGATTTAGCTGCCATCCTAGCCACAGCCTAAGTTGTTATCTTGGTTTTATGTCTTTATTTAATTAAATGGTTTTCCATATACCACTCCCTTCAGTTACAGTCACTTCAGAGTAATGGAAAGGCGAGTAATAAATTGAACATAAATACACTACAGGATTTGTGACTGCTGTGCGTTCAGTTTTTTAAAAAAGCCTTCTTTAGATCATTATAGACCCATTACTTCTTTGTCTTTTGTTGCTAAATTGATCGAGAAGATTGTAGTAGCACAGTTTCAGGAGTTTACAGACTCCGGTCATATGGACACGTTTGAGCACTGAGACTTTGCTCGTTTCCTGTTTTAGATATTTTTAGCTGTGGTTTTGATATGGGGGGCAAAGTGCATCCTGGTGTTCCTCAGCATCTTCTCTGCTTTTGACACTCTTGAGCATCTAACCATCTGCCATCGCAGTTATACTGTTTCGTCTACCGTTCTCTGGCAGCGGTTCACCTCTTTTCTGTTCCAACAAGTAGTTGTTGGATCTTCTTTTTCTGCTGATGTCCTTTCACGATTATCTGAAATCTACATTACTCCATTGTGTAAGGTTCTGGATAATTTAGAGGTAGGATACTGCTTGTATGCAGATGATATTCAGTTTTTATTCCATTCTCGCTTCCATCTGCCTTTCAAGATGCATTTTCTAAAGTCATCAATTGTCTCACCCTGATGACGTCTTCTTCTCCTCTAACAACTTGCTTTGAACATTGCCAAGACTGAAATTCTCAGATTGTTTTCATGCTGTAGAAACAGTCTCTTTTCTCTAGTTTGAGAATATTCAAATTCTCATTTCTTTGGCAAATGAAACCTTGAGGTTGCTTGCGACTTCTCCCTCTCAAATTACAAATGTTGTGAAGAATGCACTATTTAAGCTTTGTTTTTTATGCAGATTAAAACCATATTTACCTCCTGATGACTTGTAGATCAGTGTTACAAGCTTTGTTGCTATCATGTGTTGATTATTGCAACTCTATGTACCTTGGTTTATCAGTTACATCTATGAGAGCTCTACAAACTGTTCAAAAAGTGACTGCTAGAGCTTTGACTGGAGTCTGGATGCAGGAATATATTTGTCCTGTCCTTGCCTCCTTACACTGACTTAGAACATAAGAACATGCCATACTAGGTCAGACCAAAGGTCCATCAAGGCCAGCATCCTGTTTCCAACAGTGACCAATCCAAGTCACAAATACCTGGCAAGTACCCAACATTAGATAGAACACAGGCTACTATTGCTTATTAATTACCATAAGAGCAGTTTATGGATTCATCCTCTAGGAACTTATCCAAACCTTTTTTAAACCCAGTTACACTAACTGCCGTAACCACATCCTCTGGCAATGAATTCCAGAGCTTAACTATTCAAGCTTGCATTAAACTCAATACGTTACTTTTAATCCATCAGGCACTGAGTGGAGAGATTTATAGACCTCCATGTGCTCTTCACTCAAAGGGAGAACCTTTTTAGATGTTCTCGCCGTTAGGGGGCATATATGGTTGAGACTCGTGAAAGAACGTTTTCCATTGCAGGCCATACATGGAATTTGCTTCCCAAGGATCTGCGAGTTAAGGCTTCATTACCATCTTTCATATTTCTGTATATCCAGACATTTGAACCATCAGAGAGAGGATTATGAGTTAGTTGAAATCTGTGAGTTGGCAAACTATACTGTCGTTGACCTGAATGTATGTTCTTGGTTTATCTATTTTTCGGCAGTAGCTCTTCTTCGCTTTATTGCAGTAGGTGTGTTTATGTTTCATTTATGAATGTTTTGATTTGTTAGGTAAATATCTCAGCGCATGATACATGCAACAAGCTGCTCGAAATTTCTGAGTTCAAGAATAAAATACAATAAAACTATCATTTCCGAACATTAGGGATGGCACAGAATTTTTATTGTAGACTGTGCCTCATGCTTGCTCTTTAAACAAAAATACATTGTTTATGACTTTATATCACGTGAGAAATCACACGGTAAGGAGGACACAAAGGTTCCAACACTGCCGCCCAGCAAGCTAGGAGCGTGCCCAGGTTTCAATACTCTGTGTACGTGCGGGAGCCCACGGAGATTTGTGCTGTGGCGGGAGCCGCATACTTGATAAAATAATGCATATTTGTGCCCCCAAAGCACGCATGCATATTTGTAATACAGGAAAAGACATTGGGCGGGAATTTAAAAAGGTTACACGCGCCGGGCCTATTTTCAAAAGATCCGGCTATACGCTTAAAGCCCCGGGACGCGTGTAAGTCCCGGGGCTTTACTAAAGGGGCGGGAAGGGGGCAGGGGCGGGATCAGAGGCTCCAGGCACAGTGGCCATTTGCTGCTGTGCTTGGGATCGCGCGCCTGCCCACATGCAGGCACAAAAGGTAAATTAAACATTTTGGGGGAGGGTTAGAGCAGGGCTAGGGGGAGAAAAGGTTAGGGGAAGGGGTGGGAAGGTCAGGTTAGGGGGAAGGGAAGTTCCCTTCCAGGCCGCTCTGATTTTGGAGCGGCTTGGGAGGGAATGGGGGAAGGCAGCGCAGCTAGGTGCGCGCAAGGTGCATAATTGTGCACCCCCTTGTGCGCGCCGACCCCCGATTTTATAACATGTGCGAGCATGT